>NC_063171.1:65183140-65432889 GCF_023159225.1 Perognathus longimembris pacificus
CTGGTTAGACAGTAAGGCGGTGGACAAACTTTAGTATGTGAAGCAACTGAGATTTCAGGGGTGATGGTTTCTGAAGCAAAGCTTAGCCTAAATTCACTGAGAGAACAGCAACACTTCCCTAAACGCGATTTGGGTGGACTTTTGTGGAATGATATCTGATTCAATGTCACGAGAAAAATACCTGTGGCTTCCACGCCATATCACTGATTCGTGCACTGTGTGCTAGAATGTCACGGGTTTCCATGGAGCACTTTTCTTCCAATCTTCCAGATCCTCCTCAATAGATCACAGTTAGTCAGCGCTGACGAGATATTTGCATGCAGTGGAAGAGTTCATGGGGGGTATATTAACAATCTGTTCAAATAAGATTTCATTCCTGGTATTTACTAATCTTTAATGTCCACAGTATATAATCATGTGTATATCTATCTTGTTTTTGAAATGTTTAAAAGTGGTTTGCATATTGAGATCAAATAGGACCAAAAACTCCTATATGATAGAGAGAGAAAGAGAGAGAGAGAAAGAAAGATGATAGATACATATCGATTCTTTCTAATTACATATATAGCACTTCTAGAATCATGGGATATAATACTTATAGAGTTCCATAAATATTTTTAATTTAAGCTCTATGCTGGTCTTACGAACTACAATTCTTTTTCTGCAAGTGAAATTAGTGGCATTTTTCTTTTGTTTGCCATAAGCAAAATAAGTATTTTAGGCAAAAAATAAAATAAAATGATAATATACGCATGGAATAATTCAAGTCAGCATGGTAAATCGCTTTGTATGATACAACTGAGAAGTGGAGACTTCTCATTAAGTGTCCTATCATTGTAATTTTGGAAGTAAAAAACAATAAGATATATCTTACACAGTGATTTTTGAAGACAGTTTTAGGCCTCTGTGACGACACAGAAGAACTTAATAATGTGTATGGTGCCTCTGAGATATTCAGTTAACTTCATTCATCATTTGGCTATAAGGATTCATAAGTGCCCATTCCTACGATGTGCTCTGAATGGAGGGGTTAGAAATCAAAGTGGAAACTATCAACATGAAAGTTTGTCATAAGATAATTGCTAATCAGTTACCATGAATATTTAAAAGTTCCCATGCTGGAGACTTAAAAAAAACAGCTTCCCGGGTAAACGGCATCATCTCCCGGATGTTGGCATTTTTCTGTCCAGATCATGGTGTTTTATCCCAGAGAACTGCCGTGCCCCATAAATACTCGGGAGGGAATTGTTCCCTTTCCCTTCCCTGCTTCACTCAAATGGGAACGAACAACTGGGTGAACTGCACTGGCAAGGAAGCTTACCGGAAGATGAAACTGCTCCGTGAGTCATCCTCAGTGATTCGCGTCCATGCCGCTGCCCAGGTCTAAGTGGACCCGCGCCCTCTCTCACTCCCTTATTCCTAATCTTTGGTTCTATTTTTGGTGCCAGTACTGGGGCTTGAACTCGGGGACAGGGTGCTGTTCTTTTAGGTTTATCGAAGTTAGTACTCCTCTTCTTGAGCCACTGGTTAATGGAGATACAAAATGTCCTGCCTGGGCTGGCTTCAAACTGCAATCTTCATAGCTCAGCCTCCCGAGTGGCTGGGGTTACAGGCATGAGCTACCAGTGCCCAGATTCTCATTCCCGAAGCTTCAAGGGGAAACTGTTCTAGTATTTGACTATTTAAAGTATTCAGAATATCAAAATAACTTAACTGTGCCACACAATACATATCAAAATCTTCATCCAAACTGCACAGAATCATATCATGTCTTACTTACATGGTCTTGTCGATTGATGGATTACACATGACAGAAACCACACTAACTCATTGAGCTATCTGCACAGCACCTGCCAACAAGCAGCCAGGCCCCATTTCCAGTCCACTGCTATTAAGCAAGACCAAAGTCCTCTGCAAGCCACCTTTGATCTGAGCTATTTCCTTCCTGATTTAGTTACATTTTCTGTCCATTTCCAGTTCTCACTTATTCTCTACCTATCCCTAGGTTTTAGTACCCAGCACAACATAGACTATGACCACAGAGACTCGATTTATTTCCCTTTTATCTTCCTCCTTGTGTTGTGTCTTATTGTGAATGAAGTGAACACAAGGTTCTGAATGAACTGGTAGAAAACACGGCGTGGATGGAAACAAGCTAATTACACACTCTTCTCCAGACCACCATTCTGTAAGACAGTCTATGTGACAAAATGTTGTGGTTACAAATCTGGTATCTAAATCATTTATGCCATTATTTGTTAATATACTATCTACTGAAAGGATCTTGAGTTCTATGGAAATAATCTTTTCAACAAGGATACTTTAGGGCAAGAAAGCAATGAGTGCAATAAGGTGTATTTTCTGTAAGAATAAAATTTATGGGGCTGGGGATATAGCCTAGTGGCAAGAGTGCCTGCCTCGGATACACGAGGCATTAGGTTCGATTCCCCAGCACCACATATACAGAAAACGGCCAGAAGCGGCGCTGTGGCTCAAGTGGCAGAGTGCTAGCCTTGAGCGGGAAGAAGCCAGGGACAGTGCTCAGGCCCTGAGTCCAAGGCCCAGGACTGGCAAAAAAAAAAAAAAAAAAAAAAAAAAAAAAAAAAAAAAAAATTTATGTAGTTAAAATTCCTGGTAGAATTAGAAGCTGCAATGGTGTTTAGCACTGTTTCCCACTGTAAAGGCCAAGAACACATTTTACTTCCTAAAGTGTTACTTGTTATGGTACAAGGTACAAAACAAATATCCACAGCTGTTTCCAACTGCACAACTTGTAGAAATTGCAGGCTTCAATAAGGACATCTCACAAAATGTTCTCTTTTAGGTATTTTTCACTGTTATATAGAAAGGAACCTGCAGTCTCTAACTTTTTCAAATATATCCGTTAAGGAAAAAACATTTTTAAATCAAAATGGGAGAAAATCTTGACCAGTTACTCAACAAATAAAGAATTAATTTCCAGAATATACAAAAAGTTCAAAACTTAAATAGCAAAAGACCAATCCAATGAATACACGCACAAAGGCATGAGATGGACAGTTCTCAGAATAATAGTTAAGAGATACATAAAGAAATAAGGGTTCAATATTGTCAGCCACAAAGGAAAGGGAAATCCAAACCGTCCACACGGCCATCATCAGGAAAACAAACAACTAATGCTGGCGAGGATGAGGGAGGAAAAAAACCCTCACACACTGCTGGTGGGGGCGGGGGGGGTGTGGATAAAGTCATCCATGCCTGGAAACCAGCGCGGAGGCTACAACAGCCCTCCCTCGTGATCCTGCCACGCCACTAGAGACAGGTGCCGAGGAGAGTCAAGCAACACCTACGTCAGATGCCTGCATGCCATGTGTATCTGAGCACTGTGTACAACAGCCAGGCTGCATAGACCTAAGATGATGATGACAATTATGATGACGACAGTGGTGATGATGATGATGACAATGAAGACAACGAGGGCCATGAGGACTCAAACATCGCACCCACAAAAGTAACAGTCACGGGACAAGAACATACAAGAGGGCTGCTGGAGGGGGTCAGTGGGAGGAAGAGAGGGTAAGGCAGGCATATTAAGGCACACAAGGGACAGAAGGACGGTGTGTGTGTGTGTGTGTGTGTGTGTGTGTGTGTGTGTGTGTGTGTGTGTTCAGCATAATGAAACCTATCAAATGTGGTTTGGAAAGTGGGGAAGAAAATAAAGAGGAAGCAGAATATGATAGAGGTGGTGAATTTGTTCAAAGTTCTCCATGTGCTTGCATAGAAATAGCACAATGGAATCCCTCATGTTACAAATGTATGCTAATTCGGAAACAAAATAAAACAAGAACTGTGAAAACAGAAGAGCTGAAATATAATGCTGAGACATGACAGAACACAAAAGGAGAAGGAACTCTGGCTGATTTGCTTTGTCTGTAGTAGTTGGAGATCTTATACCCAATCTCATGACCATAGTCATTTGGATCATTTAAAAGCAATTCAGGCCACATTTGCTGGTGGCTCACTGTTGCAATCCTAGCTAATCAGGAGGCTGAAATCTGAGGATCATGGTTCAAAGCCACCCTGGTCAAGAAAAGCTGTGAGATTTTTATCTCCAACTAACCGGCAAAAAGCTGTAAGTGGATTTGTGTCTCAAGTGGGCTTCAAAGCTAAGGGTCAATGCTAAGGCCCTAGTAGAGGTGCACACAAAAATAAATACACACATACATAAACAAATCTAAAAATAAATACATACACACATAAAACAAATATAAATTTCAACAATTCATTCTAGGCAGTCATAGCCAATAAAATCCACTCCTCCGCTTGTTTCACAATTCTAGCTAGTTTGCACATGAATAATCAGCATACATAGCACATATGACATGCAATTTGAGACTCCATTAACAAGAAATGCAATTCCTTTATCAAGAAAGGTTAATCTAGCTCATTTGCCTTATTTTAATCAGAATCAAGTGTGTGTGACAAGCCGGGGCCAATCATTGCCACGCAGGGGGGTTGATGAAATACATTTGTTCCCACCTCCGATTGTTTTCCTGTTCATTACAAAGCTCTCAGGGACGCTGCGTATACACCGGGTGTACTTGACGTGACGCAGGGAATTAACACTTAGCATTTCTTCAAGGTTGAAGAAAACAGATGCCTGGAACTCCAGCACTCTTCCTGCACTTTCTGCAAGAGCTGCTGCTCCAAATGCATTTCACTTTGTCAATCCAAAGCACACTGCTGAGAATATTTTACCAGGAAGCTGCCAGAGAGGAACGTAAGGCCCACCAACCAGCAATATACAAGACCTTCCCATGAGAAGCCACCCTGAGATCTACGATGTGAGAGAGCATATCAACACGTTATTTTCATTAAAATGAAAGAAAAGAAAAAAAAATACTGGGTGCTCATGCCTGTAATCCTAGCTACTCAAAAGACTGAGATCTGAGGCTAGAGGTTCAAAGCCATTCTGGGCAAGAAAATCTCTGAGACTCTTATCACCAGTTATTCACAGAAAAGGTGAAGTGGAGCTGTGGATTAAGTGGTAAAGTGTTAGCCTTGAGCAAAAAAGCCACGTGAGAGCTCAAAGCCCTGAGTTCAAGCCCTAGTACTGATGTAGTAATGTGTGCACATGCACACGCGCGCGTGCACACACACACACACACGAAAGGTTAGGGAAAAGATAAAATTATGTTATCACTGCCTTATAAACAGAAAGGTATATAGTCTTACTTTTGTAAGTGGTCAAAAGTGGGGATTCAGTGTAATGCTCACAAAATCTAAGCACTATACTGAATACACATACTGCACATTGAGGGGTATTTTGTTGTTTGTTGTTCGCTTGCTTGTTTTGGTTTTGTGGTGCTAGGGATGGAATGCGGGCTGTTCACCTGCTAGAATAACTGTACTGCTGGGCTGCTCCTTCAAGTGCTTAGTCCTTGGTTCCAGTTTCCTCATCTATAAACTAGGAGGAAACTTTTCAATATTCATGTGGCTTCCCTGAAAAAGAACTTGTCATTATGAAGGCCAGAAATAACTATCATTCCAATTCTTACTATAAAATGTACTACCATCAGTTGACATACATAATAGGATGTAATTACCTATGCACTTAACAGGACTAGACGGTGGTGATGAAAATATTTTTACTGATCCTTGTAAATATTCATAAAACTGTGTGCTCATTTTATTTTGCTTCTAACATCCAAATAGACCTAACTAAGCTTATTTTAGTAAGCTCATGCATACATTACACAATGGTAGATTGCTCCAGGAAAACAAAAGGGACTATTATTGACTAATAGAAAGCAATGGTCTTTTTGATTTAATATAACCAAAGGCTCAAGAAAGACAGATCAAACCAATATTATACAATTAAATACAACATTTAATCAGCTCTTTGATAGAATAAGTGAATGCAAACAGTCCCAGGAATACACAGAACTATGGGATAGTCCCACATTCTGTCAGGAAAATAAAGAAAAAAAAAGAAAGAAATGAAAATTATCAAGTCAAAAATTGTAGGAGCCATGGGTAGATATGAAAGGATCAAGAAATGACAACCAGAGGGAATGTTCAGAAAAACTACAACATGGAAAGTTAATTGTTGAAAATGCATTTCATGTTTCATTTCATTCAACATGGCCCTATGTTCTTCAGGAAGCATCGTAGGAGAAACAGGAGCCCGTGACAAATGGTCCTTGTCTCCATAGCAACCACAATATTGTAAGGATGACGAATGTAACACAGCCTCACAGACATTGCAATGGTGGTCATCACTGTTTTGTTGAAAGCCTGCAGGAAGAGTTCATCTGCTGTAACTGCTTTTTAAGTATTTTCTTTTGTACATAAAAATTGTCTGTGTGTGTGTATATATATATATATTTATTTATAAGACCTAAGGCAGTTGTGATACATGTTTATATTGTGTAAACACTGGATATGATGATGGCATATCCATCACTTTAGAGTCATGGGGTATTCAAAATCTCCTCTGTGTGTGTGTGTGTATGTGTATGTGCACGCGTATGTGTACACACACACATTTATATGCACAGCCAATGTTTGAGCTTGACCCCGGGGCTTTACAATCTCACTTGGCTTTTGCACTCAAGACTGGTGCTCTGTTACTTAAGACTTGAGCCACACCTCCTGTCTGCCATTTTGCTAGCTACTCAGAGGTAAGACTCTCTCCAATTTGTTTGCCTGGGTTTGCTTTCAATCATGGACCTTGGACCTCAGGTTTCTGAATAGCTAGGATTACAGGCATGCCCACCAGTACCCAACTCTCTTTTTAAGTACACATCATTGCTGATGTACTTGTTCTGCCATGGGATACAACACCAGAACTTATTTCTCCCATTGAACCGTGACTTCATACTCATTTACCAGTCTCAGAGCTCTCCTCCCCTGTCTTTACAGCTTCTGTATTTAAGATTCAGATTTAGCCAGGCCAGGGCAAAGAGAAGCTTCCAGACAGCAAGCACACTTGAATGACCAAGAAAAGTGAGAACTGAATCTCTCATGACCAGAGCCTCGGGCAGAGAGGAGAGTGGCAAAGAGAACAAGCGGTGGAGGAGGGGACCAAAGAGAACCAGACCTGTCACACAGACACACAGACTCGGAAAGCTTAGGAAACCACCGAAGGCAAGCTTTGGCATTTAGCAAGATGTGTCTGGATGTCTTATAGGAAATGGAGTTGACAAGGTTATGACTGGAAAAAACTCAAGATCCCGAGTCATCAGGAAAGGATTAAATAATTTCAGAAAAGGATGCAATCGGTCCTGAAGTTATCATTATTTTTAGATCTGCAATGCTTAAGTCAGCCATCTAAGCTCTTAGACACTTAGGAATAATAAAAGTCAAGGTAGGGTTGGTTTGTTGGTTTTTCTTTTTCTTTTCTTTTTTTTTTTTTTTTTGACTGGTTTTAGCTTTGCAGAATATTTGCAAATACAGTTCTGGAGCCTTCATAGGCTCTGAACCCAACTTTCCCTCTTAAATGCTTTTAAAGAAAAGAAATCAAGATAGGCACTGGTGGCTCACACCTGTGTTCCTAGCTACTCAGGAGGCAGAGATCAAAGGATCGTTATTTGAAACTAGCCTGGGCAGGAAAGTCCAGGAGTCTCTTATCTCTAATTATCTGTCAAAAGTAAACAAACAAAGGGAAGCGGAGCTGTAGTTCAAGTAATAGAGTGCCAGCCTCCAGTAAAAGAAGCTCAGGGACAGAATCCAAGCCCTGAGTGCAAGCCCTAGGACTGGCAGAGAGAGAGAGAGAGAGAGAGAGAGAGAGAGAGAGAGAGAGAGAGAGAGAGAGAACCAAATATGAGAGTTCTGCACAGTTCCTTAGTGGCTCTGGCTTAAAATAGCATGTTTTCACATCTGCAGAAATTTAAGTGGTCAGAGGTGAGATGGGTCAGCTGAGGAGCGAATGGAGAGTGGACATCTCTAATAAAGGCTATAACTTTGTTTTTAAAGCAATTTTCCATGTAGCATCATCTAGACTCGAGATACTACTATAATTTAGATGGACCAGCTCATTCTTGCCAAGTTTAAGTCGTATCTTTAATTCCACAGTCAGTGGATACATCAAAGTCCTTTGCTTTGTGCAACAAAATGAAAATCTGTGAGTTGCCTCCAAGTTTGTGTTATCAGACTGTAAGAATATTCTCAGAAGTCTACAGAAATTAACACTGAAATCATACTGGTTACATAAACCAGAGAGGTCAAACAAGCATAACCCCAGATCCACAAATGTCACCAGCTAATATTACAAAGAGTCTGATTACATAAAATCTCACAAGACTGGGGCTTTTAAATATTCATTCGGTTTATATTCTAAGTGGTTATTGAGAAGTGAATAATTATAAAAATTAATATAACTGCTTCAGATTTGCTGTAATCAGTAAAAAAAAAAACACTTAAGCATCAGGAAAGTTCCTGTTACTGTTCTGATTTTTGTTTTTTTTCCGCATTAATTAAAAGTTGGTTTTAATCCAAGTATCAAAGAGAAAGAAGAAAAACAAACACTTTAGAGAATTAATAAGGTCATTTAAGTAAGCCTGTGGAAAAGTTTCTTCACATGTTGTTTGGGAAATTGTTCCTATTTTTTTTTTTTGCAAGCACAAATGCATATGATACCTAAAACTTTTCAAAATTCAAACATATACCTTACGGAAATATCTGTGAATAGCAGAATAGAATTCATCTGAAGAAAATCTTAAGTAGGGCTATACAACAACTCTTAAGGCTACCAAATTATATTCAAGGCAACCAGCAAAGTCTAGGTTTAGGAGAACAGCAAAACACTGGGTGTGGTGCATGTTATCCATTTCCTTGCATGTATGCCTGTATCTGTAAGGGTATTTCCAGGAGAGCTTGGCATTTGAATCATTGTGCTGAATAAGAAGCACCCACCCTCACTCGAGGAGTAGACAGCCATCCAATTTGTTGTGGGCCAAAATAAAAAGGCAGAGAGGGGAAGAGCCATCTCTCTTTGCCCCAAAGGCAGGGAGGGCATCTACATTCTCCTGCTTGGGCCCCTGGAGTCCTGGTGATTCAGACTTTCTTCATCTCCCACCGTTACCACACCCCGTCTCCATTGCTCTTCTATTACCAAGTCTTCACACAGGAGTGAAGAGCTGCACCATCAGCCTTCCACCATATTGGAAAACTCTGAGGCCTCCTCCATCATTCCACAAACCAGCTTATCCAATGCCTACACAGCATCTCTAATATTGTGTCTATGCTGCACCATCTATACATCCTACTTTTCACTGCAATAGAACCCTAATGTATCTGTTTTCCTGGACAACATCAATAGCTAACAAACAAGGTTGAGAGAGAAAATGACGGGCCAAGAAAAGCAGCATCGGAAGGCAGAAGCAACAGATTAAAAGGGACTTGTCATGAGCCTGTGGCTCATGCATGTAATCTTAACTTCTCAGGAGGCTGAGGTCCAGATGCTAGCCAGGACAAAAAAAGTTCACTAGATTCTATCTCCAGAGCAGTCAGCAAAAAGCTGGATTGGAAGCATGGCTTAGGAGATAGAGTGCTAGCTGAACCTTATGAGGCGCAGTACTGGAAAAAGAAAGAAGGAAATAGAGGAAGGAAGGAAAGGAGAAGGAGGGTAGGAGGGAGAAAGGGAGAAGATGGAAGGAGAGAGGCGAAAAAAGGAAGGTAGTGAAGTACTACCCAATAATAATAAACAAACATGATCTGAGTCCCACCTAAACTAAACCACTGTGTATATGACCATATATGACCATTATATGTGACAACCAGAGAAATGTCAACCCTTACTAGACACTAACTGGCCATTAGGAATGAGCAAGTTTTATCATTGGGTCTTGATATGGTTATGACCTTCAGCTATGATAATAGTACCATGAATGTTTTGTCCCTGTCATTTAGAAACCCATAAAAATATCTACAAATAAAATTATTACATGACTTTGGGGATTTGTAGAAAAAGTAATTTGGAGCGAGTGAAGGCTAAGGGTGGGAATTAAACAATATTCATGGTAAATTAAGACACTTAAAAATAGCGATGAAAACATGGATTTGAAGTGTCTTTATGACCTTTGTAAAAAAAAAAGATTTTTAATAATAAAAGCATTTCAAAAACATATTCTAGTGGTTTCATGGAGACTGACTAGATAAATTTGTTAACCATTCTTGTTCTGTTTCCTGGTTGGTAAAAACAATGGATGGGGTCCCTTGTACTTCACAGTCAATGCAACAAATATTTAATATGCATTCCACTCTGAATAATGCAATTTTCAGTTTCTCAAAGTCCATCGTAGTAGCTATTAAAAATAGGCTCATCTCCAGTCATTTCAATAACTAATGAATTATTCATTGGCCTATTTGATCAGTAGTTTATTCATTGAATGCCAGTTAACATGTTGAGAAAGGAAAGATCAAAAAAGATGGAAAAATCTCTCTTGACTTTTTACTGAATTCTGACTTCATTGTCTAAAAGCTTCAAAATACACTTGATGGAGGTGTATGTAACGCTTAGAAACAAAGAGAGTGTGTGCATTAAACAAGTCTTGTTTTTCTAAGCTGTAGAAACCACATGATTTCAGACTCCTCTCCCCTCCTTCCTTCCTCCTCCCGTGAGTGAGACATCTCTTTTCCACTAAAAAAGAAGACATTCTCATTGATGTTGGCCAAGGAGGAAGGGTTCCCTCTCATAAAAGTAGAGGTCCGCTCCATCCTTCGATTTAGATCCAAGGTGACGTTTAAGAACAGAGATGCACTACTTGGGCCGCTGCCCCTTCTCCTTCCCCTTTTCCCTCCCCAGGGAACAACGACACAGTGCATCAGAAAGGAAATGGTACTGAGAAAGCAAGCATGGCGCCAGGCGGCTCTTGTCTACCACTGCAGCCAGAGCGAGTGGGTGCACCCTGATACTCTCTTCAGTGGTGAGAAACAGGTCAGCCTGGGTGACAGTGGACAGGCTGCCTGGAGCAGGGCTGAGCCTGCACCTCCGCTGGTGGAACACAGTCCACGCAGCTTGTGTCCGCAAGTAAACAGGGCTATGATGCCCGTTTCATTAAGAGATACATAGTGTTGCCCGGAAGTGCTGAGTGAATGCAAATCAACATCCTCCCTGTCTTCTCGCTCTCCTTGCTCCTCTCCCTCCCCCACCACAACCTGATTCGAACCACAACTTCAAGGTGTGGAGTTGCCATAGCTGTGCTCAAATCGTTGCCTGCACACAGTAAGGATTCCTGATTCCTCAGACCTCCTTGAAATGCAAAACGTTCTGTTAGAAAAACCAAGAGACATGACATCATGTTCCATAAGGCAGGCTTTCTTTTCCTATTGTAAGGAGTATTTCTGTACAATGCCATGCCTTGTGGGTGGAGACAGACAGAGAGAAGCGCTGGGCGGCATTTAGACTTGAAGACCTTGAGATTTCCAAAGGCAGCTCTTAGAGACTGAATCCACAGGGGTGTCACGGGCTGACTTCAACTCGCTGTACCTACTCTACAAGCTTTTCTCCCTAGACACACGGAAGACTCGTGAATATATGACTATTTTAATCTGTATCATTTTCTGGCTTTAATATGTTCAAAAACTGTCATGTCTTGGGGCAAGCAGTAGTGGCTCGCGCCTGTAATCCTAGCTGCTAAGATGGCTGAGATCTGAGGATTATGGTTCAAAGCTAGCCCAAGCAGGAAAGTCTCTCAGACTCCTACCTGCAGTAAAGAGATGGAAATAGAAGTGTGGCTCAAGTGGTAGAGGCACCAGCCTCACATGGAGGGAAAAACGAAAAATACAAGCAAGAGTGCAGGGCCTTGAGTTCAAACCCCAGTACTAGCATACACAAAAAACAATGATTTCTTAAAGCAACTGCTGCCCAGGTAACAATAATCGATTCCTATTTCACTACAATGCATACGCAAAGCAATGCAAAGGAATAAGTATATTGTGACCATTTATCTGCATCTTAATATTTTGGAGGTTTGCCAGCCATGTGATTCTGTTCACGTGAGCTTTCCCTGACCCTCAGACTCCACCAAATTTTCCTATTATTCTTTCTTGATTAATCTTCTGCCCTGTATCCATTCTTGCTGTACCTTTGGCCCAGACTCATGATTACTTAATGGCTTGCTGTTGCATTAGTGATGCATATTTAATAGTTTCTGAGATGAGCCATTTGTCTATATTTGGAGATGGACTAAGAAGAGGGCATAGGTCACTCCATGGTTTGGAGCCCGAGCTGAGTCCACTGACCCCACCATCACAGAATCCCCAACTGCACGGGTGTCCCCTCTGCTCCCATCGGAAGTGCTCGCAGTGCCTGTGCGTACGCGATCGCAGCTCCCCCCTCCACCTGCTTTGGTAGGCCTGAGGGCCTGGGAAGGGGCCTTTCTGCCAAGTTCCCGGATGAAGCTTCTGCTAGTGGTCCACTTCCCACTTCCAACTCACCCAGGGCTGGGCCCAGGCTGGGCCTCCGGGATCCTTATGAGTCTGTGTTTCTATCGACTACCTAAACACACAACCCTCTTTCTGAGCTTACTATATATATTTTTGATAAAAGTTGGAAGGTAACAGTCATTATTCAACAACCTTTCTATAAAATGTGTGGGTCACAACCTGCAAAATCAATTTCACACTACTACTTCGGAGAAATAAAGTTGATGAACTTATTGTATTACCAATTTTATCAAACACTATGCGGAAAGTACTATATGATGAAATAAAAACAGAAAGACAAAGTAGACTGGAAAGGAGAAAATTAAACTATTATTCATCTGCAATGACAACTTGAGCGTACCTAGAAACAGATCATTTGAAATACATACTGAAATGAATTGAATATTAATTAAAACACCATATATTGCCTGGCGCCAGGGGCTCACACCTGTTATCCTATCTACTCAGAAGACAGAGCTCTGAGGATCACAGTTCAAAGCCAGCCAGTGCAGAAAAGACTCTTACCTCCAATAAACCGCCAGAAACTGGACATGGTACTGTGGCTAAATGGTAGAGCGCTAGCCTTGAGTAATAAAGCTCAGGGAGAGCACCCAGGCCCTGAGTTCAAGTCCCATGACTGACAAAAAAATACTGTATATTAAAGGAGAGTCTCTGCCAACAAATGCATCACTTCAAGGATGCCATCTTACCTGCGCAAATCAGAGACAAACCACACGTAGTTCTTTTTTTTCCTTTATCTATAAGAATTCAATAAATTCTCACTCTCCAGAAATGGCCGCATCTCACCAACAAAATAAAATAGCTAAACAAATGCTCTATATGGTTTTAATTCACATAGCATTTCTATGTATAGTTCTAGACATAGCCTAAAACAGATGCACTATACCTAGATTTCCTGCTATGTGTCTATCCTATTTCCTGCTATGTGTCTAGCTGTCCTAGCACTAAGTCCAACTTCACAAGTAAGCAAGCTAGTGATCAGAGAGAGCGATTTTCCCAAGGCAAAGCTGCAAGGGACAGTGGTTTGGGGATCTGTGTAGAGTGCTCTTCCCGGGGTCCTTCTTACTTCTCCACTCAAAACAATCGAAACACTCTTTTCTATTGGCCATATTACGATCATAGGTCAATGAGTGGCAGTGGCTCACGTCTGTAATCCTAGATACTCAGGAGGCCAAGATACGAGGCTCACTATTTGAAGCCAGCCAAGACAATAAAGTCCATGAGATTCTTATCTCCAATTAACCAGCTAGAAGTGGTGCTCAAGTGGTAGAGTGCTAGCCTTGATAGAAAAGAGCAAGAGAGAGCCCAAGGCCCTGACTTCAAGCTCCAGTCCTGGCACACACACACACACACACACACACACACACACACACACTCAATAAACTATGCTAATATGACATATAATCATGTTAAAGATAAACTCATGTATTTCATCCATTCATTTTAATTACAATAAGAGAGAGAGAGACCAAGGTTATTCTGGCAACAGAAGTCAAACCACTTTGTTTCTTGCTTTTATTTTAACTGAAGATATTTCATTCTTCAAAGTGTCCCATAATGGATTTTCTCTAAATTTGGAACCCAATAATGTCCATTTACTTGTACCAAATTACCATACACACAATTCTCACTTACTTTAGGGCACTTTACAAATTAAACATGCTTAGTTATTTTCAAAGGAAGTCTTTTCACCAAAGATCAGCTGGGAGAACCTGTTAGATTTGAACCAAGGCTAATTCTTCAAGCTAAAATGAAGACCCGGGAGAAGCCATACTTTATCAATACGTTCCCAAAAGCTTCAAAACAAGCTGAGAGAGCTACAAAGTAAATCAAATTTTCTGTAACTCTCTCAGACTTGTGACCCTTTCCCTCGACCCCTCCCACGTGCCCGGGGGGCAGAAAGGCACATTGAAGAACATTCCGTTATGCCTCAGACAGAAGGAACAAGCGCAGCAAATGTAATATCCTGTCCTCATTCTCCAACATAATGTTCCGCTGTGTCCCACCTTCCAACCTCAATTGTCAACATATGACTATCTTCCCTGACGATCAGCAGCCTACGACCGAATCTCCTGAGCTTATTTTTAATTTAGTATTTGTTTGGGTTTCAGATGTATTCTTGGTCTTTGTGATGACATGGGTCTTCCCGTGAGATCAGCGTTATTGCTGCGTATCATAGTCAGAAATTTGTTCCTTGAGACAATGGCTTGATTTCGTTAAATGCCAGGGCAGGACAGAGTCGTTGCCAAATTCACTGCATCACGTGAGGTCCTATTATGTGGGTTCCTGGAACTCAGCAGGCCAGTGCTAAATCACCTTCCCAGGACTCTAACTTATGCAAGGCCAACAGATAAACTGAAGCATAACAAGGGTAAGCCTAGTGTTATCATTTATGGCCCTTCTTCTGAATTGTTAGCAACTTGCTGGCACATTCAACACATTTTCAATGTCAGATGTCCCTTAAAAAAAAATCATACGATTTTATACACATGCACTCTAGACATTGAGTAAGCCAGTCAGAAACAGAAAATGCAAAAAGGAAAATAAATCAGATCCGAATATGTGCCTTCAATATAAAGTAGCAAGACTGATTTCCTGTTCCTGAGAAATGAGTCTGACAACAATGCGATTAAAATGTTACGGATATAGACATAAATGTTAATATAGTGATAAATAAATATAGATATAAATATATGTGAATACAGCACAAGTATAGTTAGTTGAATTCAACGTTTTTGTGTGTGCCGGTCTTGCGGCTTGAACTCAGGGCTGGAGTGCTGTCCCTGAGCGTTTGTGCTCCAGGCTACGGCTCCTCCTTTTGAGCCACAGCTTTGAGGTGGTTCATTGGAAATAAGAGTCTCAGGAACTTTCCTCCCCAGGCTGGCATCAAACCGCAACGCTCAGATCCCAGCTTCCCCTCTCAGCTGGGATTACAGGCGTGAGCCACTGGCACCCAACTAAGTGAAACTTGTCAGTGAGCATGTGGACAGCCATTTCCATGACATTTTTCTCAACCATACATTTCTTTTTGGTCAGTAACAAAATCTCAGGTCTGCCTTCTCCAGAAGCACAGAGAAAGGAATCAACAAGACCCTAAGGAAACCGTTCTATGAAAAGAGCAAAGCTCTCCACTCACCTCGAGCTGCTGCAGGAGAATTCCAGACTAGCTGACATGTAACGAATGGAGATGTCGCGGCTCACCGTTGAGGAGGGAGCGTGAGAGTCAGGCACCCAGGGGTTGGGCGATGCTTACTTCAAGATGGTGCCTTGAGTACTGGGGCCTCTGGGAGACGGAAGGGGAGACACAGGATGGCAGCTGAGATGAAAAACTCAGGACTGGGGCTGAGGATATGGCCTAGTGGCAAGAGTGCTTGTCTCGTATGCATGAAGCCCTGGGTTCGATTCCTCAGCACCACATATGCAGAAAATGGCCAGAAGGGGCGCTGTGGCTCAAGTGGCAGAGTGTTAGCCTTGAGCAAAAAAGAAGCCAGGGACAGTGCTCAGGCCCTGAGTCCAAGCCCAGGACTGGCCACAAAAAGAAAAACTCAGGACTGTAAAAACTTGTACAATCCAAAAATTACTCCTGGAAGGCAAGTAGTCAGGCTAACCTGTGCTAACCTGAATGCGAACTGCAATCCAGAATGTTCTGGAAACAGCTCCCTGGCATTAACGAGTCATTGATGGCTCAAGTAAAGACTTCTGTGTGGTTAGACCCTTGGACATAGGCTTTGTGATTAATAAAAAGCACAGAAGGGGGGCGCTGGTGGGTGGAAGTCATCGGAGGAAACGTCCCTCCCGAGGCTCCAGGAGGACATTGTGCAGCGTCTCCCTACCCGACCAGCCACGCAGCTCCCGACTGACTGCCCTGTATGTATCTCTAGAAACACTAAATTGTACAAGCATGGCTTCCAGTCCATCCATCATGAACTTTCTGCTTGCCAGCAGCTGTCGTCATTGATGAGAGAGCATTGGTCAAAGTAACTTAGAATGCTCTTTGTAGTCACACTTCCATGGGCGGTTCATTTGACACGAGCACTCCCGTTGAAGCTCACAATGCATTGCTAACACAGACCCAATAAACACTGGAGCCTCACAGCTATAGTCCTAGCCACTCAGGAGCCTGAGCTCTGAGGGTTGAGGTTCAAAGCTAGCCCAAGCAGAAAAGTCCTTGAGACTCTTACCTCCAATTGCCCAGCAAAAAAGACAGAAAATGGAACTGTGGCTTAAGTGATAGGGCACCGGCCTTGAGCACAAAAGCTCAGAGACAGTGCCCAGGCCCTGAGTTCAAGCCCCAAGACTGGCGCACACACACACACATACAAGATGACCCCTCTTGTGGTTTCCTTCCCCAGGATTCATGCATCTTCCTTCAAGTGTGAGGGTAGGACAGTTGGTGTTGGGAGTGTGGGTGCTACAGGAATAAGTGGCATGCTTAAAGTCAAGCCACAATTTTCTAGAATGAAACAAAAGGGATAAATTGTGCTCCATTTCAGCTCTGAAACCATTCCGCAGGCACAAAATGCAGCAAATGAGAACTCCTACCGCTTCAAGAGGAACAAAAGGTATTGTGCATTTCCCGCAGTTCCTATGTAAGAGTGACTTCGGAGAGACGGACGTGAGGGCCATTTCTACCACCTTGCCTCCTCTTGCTTCTCAGGGGAGGGCACGCGGGGAGATCCTATCAAGGTTCATTTAGGGGTTTGATTGCTTCAGGTTTCAGGATGAGACATCGGTGGAGTGTTCTGTTGTAGAGTTCGACTTCTTTAGTTGAAATGCCACCTCTGAAAAGTTATCCAAGCATTTCTAAGCTGCTTCTATTGACAACATGGAATAACAAGTACAGCATCTTGTCCTCCAGCTAAGGAGATTCAGGGCAATAACCGCTGAGGAAACCTGGCCCATAGCAACACCAACAAACACCAGTTGTAATTATTAATCCATAACCCGCAAGCACATGGATCCAAAAGCAGCCCTAATAGATTCCTCCACAATATTTGAGGCTGTGGATAGGTAGCTTAATGGAAATATAGCAGAGCTGTCAAACTCGGTGTAGTCAGGCTTGTTTCATACTTCAAGCACTAAATTATATTTGACATTTCATTTTAAAATATCAGAGTAACATCATGTAAGCCAACCTCCCCCCAACTACTTTAGAGAAAGGCAGTTCTTTAGAGGAGATCAAATCTGCTGCATTATTACTTGGAAAATGGTTACATTTAAAATAGATTTTTTTTGGGGGGGAAAGATAATTTTTCTTGCTCCATCCAACAATTCTGTGGGCCATTCACGCATCATTTTTTAAATTATCTGCTTATAACTGAAACGCAATGGATGCCATCCTACATTGTGAGAGTTTTACATTTTTACCAACACTAGGGACTACATTTTGAAATATCGAGTAGCGATGCCGGGAACTGGAGTCACGAAAATATTTGGTCCAAATCCCTACTTGAGGGAAAGATGAGGAGACACAGGTCATAGGTTACAAAGCCCAAGTTGCAGTACATGAACAGTTGGTAGTAAAGGATATATTTCTGTCCTGTTGTAGTGACGGCTTCACAGGTAAGGGTGAACCCTTCTGCACATTCCCAAAGATGTTACCATAAGAATAGCCTTTGTCTATCATGCCTCTCAAGTGAGGAGCCAGGAGAGTTCACGGGGCAGCTGTGTGCAGCTGCTGGGCCCAGAGACGAGCCAGGAGCTGAGACACGGCCAGCATCAGCTGCTCCCAAAGGTTTCCTCCCTCACATCCAAGCACGCCCTACTTCGTGGTGCTGATGGCAATGACACAGCAAAACGAAATACAGGAAAGGGATGAGAGGTAGAAAGTAACACCGGAAGCTAAAGCTTGGGTTTGGGGTGGACCTCAATGGTCCACATGTTGCAGGTTTGTCCTCCCGTTTGGTGCTTTTGGGAAGGCATGGGGCTTTCAGGGCCGGAGTTCAACCACCACTAAACCACCTAGGACCCCGAAATGACCTGCCACCTGACAGGACACCTAACCTTCCACAGAAGCCTCTCCTGGGCTGCCTGAAGCTGTCTGCTTGCACGGATGACTGTGTACAGTCTGTGGATGATGCTATGAATATACAAACGAGATAAATGGCAAGGGAAAGTTCTCCCCCTCAGAGGTAGGACGTGGGGAGACTGCCATGGCCTCAATGACCTCTAGGTCACTGCAGTGTGACCCAAGGGAGATTTTGACATTGTTTGTTAGGGCCTTATAGGAATGTTTGTGTGTTGCCAATGCCAGGAGCTGGTGGCTCATGCCTACAATCCTAACGACTCAGGAAGCTGAGATGGAAGGGGGTTGGTTTGAAGCCAGCCCAGACAGAAGAGTCCACGAGACTCTTATCTCCAGTAAACTACTCAGAAAAAATCCAGAAGTGGCGCCGTGGCTCACTGGTAGAGTGCTAGCACTCAAGCCCAGAGTTTAAGCCCTAGGACCAGCACACACGCGCGCACACACACACACACACACATACAGATACAGAAGTTCACAAGTTGGTGTGTATTTTCGTATGACACTCTGCCAAAAGGGTCAGAGCTAGAACCGACAGACCCCACAGGACCTGAGTGGCACCTGTCACTGAGCTTACTCAGCTATTCTACAGTACTGTGTAGTCATACATATAATTAACAGCCTAATGAAGTAGACCTCCAGAAATGAGATCATTCTGAAAGAAGAATAGATACTAATCAAATGGTTTGCCATGTAAATGTATTAGCAATTTTTTTTTTTTACGCAGTGCCTAGCAAGCTGTATTTAAATCTTGTTCAACTTTAATTTTCACATCAGAAAAAAAATGTTTGGTTATTTCTACTTAAATTCCTGTATTCAAAGCAAAGGTTGCCTCAATAAATATGTACTGAAGGGCTTTAAAATGGGTTAAAATATCACTCGTGTGCCAAAAATAATATAAAGAAGTATGTACACTGCTTCTCTTCTCACAGAGGTTGTGAGCTTGGAGATAAAATGTGTCATCAGCTTGTTTGAGTTTTGGTTCTTATTTTGGTTTTTTTTGGTGCTGGTACTGAGGCTTTGCACTTGGGCCTTGGCCCCTGCCTATCCTTAAGCTTTTTCATTCAAAGCTGGCACCTCTCCCACTTTGGACTATTTGTTGGTTAATTGAGAGAGTCTCATAGGCTTTCCTGTCCAGGCTGGCTTTGAACCAGGATCCTCAGATCTCAGCCTCCCAAGCAGCTAGGATGGCAGGGCCTTCCGAACCAGGGAACAATGCTGAAAAGCTACTTTCCCATGTTTCGTGTTAGTCGCGTGGTCGGTTTGCTTCGTTTGGTTTCCTTTTGGTAACTGGCTGCTGCTGAGATTCGCATACACGAATTCAGGAATACAAGTGAGGCTGGCAAGCAGGCAGGAGCGAGAGCGTGGCGGCTGAACGTCCTCCCCGGGGTCATTAGGGAGTCCGCAGCTACGTTAGAAAGATAACGCAATGCTGGGAATCACCTGTTCCAGAGGCTCGGGGCAGGGCGGAGGGAGGAAACCCGAAGCAGCCTCACTTGTGACTTACTACCAGGTGGGGGAGACTCAGGGCCTGAATCATCCAAAATTCACTCCGAAATAATGGGAACGCTGAGGGAACGTTTTCATCACTGAACGCAGTCCTGCGGCTTAGAAATGCTGACGCTTTAAACAAATCCCACCACTGCGGGAAGTCATACATGTCAGAGCTAGGCTAGAAACAAAATCTTCAGGTTTAAATTCCCTTCCTTCTTTGGTACTATGAAATATCTCCTCACTATATATTAGTAGCTAAACATCCCGGGGATTTATTTCAAAACAAAACAAACAAACAGAAAAAAAAAACAGGCTTCTTCTGCACAACTATGTCTCCTCGGAAGCCAGTATCTCTGAAGAGTATGGACGTAACATGTCTTTGAGATCAGTAAAGAGAATAAAAGAAAAAAAAATCACACCACAGAAGTCCATGTGGGCCTTGGCACAGTGAAGCTTAGGCAAATCAAAAGTTGGGGATTTTATCATAATAGATTGTGTGTGTGTGTGTGTGTGTGTGTGTGTGTGTGTTCATGTATATGCGCACTGGTACTGGGAGTTGAACTCAGGAACTTGAGCTCTTGCTTGGCTTTTTCACTCATAACTAGTGCTCCACCATTGAAACCACACTCCACCTTTGCCTTTTTTTTTTTTTTTTTTTTTTGCTGGTTAATTGGGTATAAAGTTTCTCCGATTTGTCTGCCTGCGCTGGCTTTAAACCACTATCCTCAGATCTCAGCTGCCTGTATAGCTAGGGGTGTAGGCATGAACCACCGGTGTCCAGCTGATGAGATTCATTATTGCGATGGTGAGAAAATTTATTAAAAATGCTTATCACGGGGACCAGATCTCAGGCCTGCAAGGCTATGTAACACTTCTTACATGTCTTATCACCATAGACACAGTGTGTTTCTGCTTTCATGCTGCGGGTTTAGAAGTGAGAGAGAGGGGCTGGGGATATGGCCTAGTGGCAAGAGTGCTCGCCTCGTATACAGGAGACCCTGGGTTCGATTCCCCAGCACCACATATATAGAAAATGGCCAGAAGTGGCGCTGTGGCTCAAGTGGCAGAGTGCTAGCCTTGAGCAAAAAAGAGGCCAGGGACAGTGCTCAGACCCTGAGTTCACGGCCTAGGACTGGCAAAAAAAAAAAAAAAAAGAAGTGAGAGAGAACGAGTTAACAAAACTCACCCCGCGATTAAACCTATAGGCGAGGAAACCTATAGAAACGTTTCCACTGGCCAGCCAAGCGCGAGCCCCGCCTCCCAGAGAAGTCCCCGCTCCTCCCTGCTCAGCATCTGAATGCCCCGCGTGAAGAAGTGTCTGACTGGTCTACAGAAAGGAAGGGGTTTATACCAAGGACAGCCTCAGACCTCTAGGGTTTGACTTGACTCAGTGTTGTTCCTCTCAACTTCGTTATCCACTTGTCATCTGTTAAATGGTTCATGCTCATATTTCTCCACCCTGCACAGAATTTTACTTTCATGCTTCATCGTCTCCCAGCAAACAAGAAGCTGCTGAATGGCCACGCCCCCCGGCTGTAGAGCAGATCTCCGGCTCAGGTGGGGGGTGCTTGCGTGTGCACCAGCCTCCTTAACTAGGAAAAGACTGGAAAACTAGCATCTTCCGTTCAACTTTAAAAAAAAAATTCCCACATTAGCATCATCAGTGTCATCGTGGTCTATGCTACAATTATCTCTCTTTAATCAAAATGTTTTCATGATAAGAGTCTTAAATTTTTTCTCATTTGACATATCACCCACAGTATTACCCCCCCCCAGTAAAGCTATTTTGAAAAAGAAACAATTTGTGTCACTTGCCTTTGAGTGCACGCGCACACACACATCACGCATATACACACACATGCTCACACATGTACATCACACATACACATGTGCATTGCAAATGCACATATTGTACACCATTTTGTATCATATGTATTATTTAATACCACACCACTTCCTCCCATCCCCTTATAAATTTGAAAGCCATTTTACATCAACTGTCTCTAAATGGGAAGACATCACTTTAAAATACCAACAGTCACTTTCCCGTAAGCCAGTGAGGTGCCAAGTGCCTCTCTGACTTTGCCAGATAGTAACGTAACGGTCGTCCATCGGTCACTGAGTGCAATAGCAGGTAAATATACATGAAAACTCAGAGGACGGAACTTTCTGCCTGCCACAGAAGAATAAAGAAAGAATGATTTGGGCCCTAACAAAAGCAGCCAAGACAGGCAAGTGCCCGCTCTGATTAGAAGCCTTGAAAGCACGAACTTCCGCCTCTCAAGGTAAAACAGGATTTTCAATAACTCACCAGGCATCACAGGGCTTGTAGGCAGGAGAAGTGATTGGAGGGCGAATCAGAATTTGACCTTTCCTTAGAGACTTAAAGAAGAAGTTCATCCATTGAACTGGAAGCTTTTAGAGGAGTTACTGGAAGACAAAGCTACATGCTTGAAGGAGCAGGACGCACAGAGCTGCACAGTTTTATCAGAGAAGATGCTTCAATCAGTTTCCATTTGACTGAAACTCAAAAGAATTCCTGTAGATCCACTGAGCAGTTGCCTTTAAGATCCGGCTTCTTCTAGTTTATTTCTCTTTATTAAATTCAACACACACCGAACATTGCGCCATGCATTAGCTCCTTTGGAAAACAGGACTGCATTGTAGACTATCAAAGCATATAAAAAGTTATCTCCCAAAGAGAAGGCATTAAATTGGAGCTTGTGAGATGTTAAAATAAATGCCTAGCTTGTATTATCTTCCCACAGAATGCCTCCCTTTCTCTTTCCATGTAGTACTGCTTTTTTTTTCCCTGGTCCCGGGGCTTGAACTCTGGGCCTGGGCACTGTCCCTGAGCTCCTTTTGCTCAAGGCTAGTACTCTACCACTTAAGCCACAGCACCATTTCTGGCTTTTTTCTGTGATTAATTGGAGATAAGAGCCTCTCAGACTTTCTTTCCCAGGCTGGCTTCAAACCCAGATCCTCAGACAGCCCCCTGAATAGCTAGGATTATAGGCATGAGCCACTGGTGCCTGGCTGCAATTTATTTATTTATTTGCCACTGAAAGTTATTGTTAGAAATTGTATTTGATTTCCCTATAAAATAACAGCTTTTAAAATAAAATTTAAATCAGTTAATGTGCTGAAAAGAGCAAACTTCAGATAATAACTGAGGTGGGTTTTTGTATTTATAGTAATATTGTGTTCTTGAAATAAAACTTGAACATCTATGTAGATTGTCTTCCCTTTGTCACCCTTTTTTCTTTTCTCCTCCTCTTCCTCTTCCTCCCCTCTTCTTTCTCTTCCTCTTTCTCCTCTTTCTGCTCCTCCTCCTCTTGCTCTTTCTCTTCCTCCCCTCTTCTTCCTTTTCTTCTTCCTCCTCCTCTTCTCAGTACTGTGCTTGAACTCGGGGTCTAAGTACTGTCCCTTAGCTTTATTCCACTCAAAACTGGCATGCTACCATTTGCGCCACAGTTCTACTTCTTGCTTTCTTTTCTTTTTTTTTTCTTTTTTTCTTTTTTTTTTGCTAGTTCACTGGAGATAAGAGTTTCATGGACTTTCCTACCTGGGCTGGCTTCAAGCCCTAATCCTCAGATCTCAGCCTCCTACATAGCCAGAATGACAGATGCCTGGCTCCTCCAGGCCTGAGCCAAGGTGACTTCTCACACCAGAGCAAGCGGCTGGGGCAGCAGATCAGCAGCCTGCTGTCCCTACCGCGGAGCTCCGTTCATGGTTAAGGATGCAGGAAAGGTCTGTCTCCAAGAACGTGAGGTGACTCTTTACCCAAAATGTTGAGCCAGATAGATAGGAAATAAATATCACTTATACATCTGGGATGGGACAGGACGAGATGGGTAGGATGGGACAGGAGGCCGGCACCCACTTGGGGAGCAGAAGTAGCAAGTGTGAGGCCACCCGGGCTTACAGACAAGAGCAAAGCAAGCAGTCAAAGGAAGGCACTTAACTGAGTGAAGCAAATACTACGAAAATGACAAAGCTCCCCTCACCACAAATCCAAGGCACGGAAGATGAATGGCACGCTCCTGAAGGTGGCCGACGGTGCTCCTGCAGGTGACTCTACCACCGAGAAGAGCCAGCGCAGCTAAGGCCGGAGACTGAATTAAAAGACCACCTCACTTGGGCCATCATCCAACCCCAAGCCTGCTCACTATTGCAGATAAGCACAGAACGTCCCCTGACGCACCCAGACACCAGATCCAAGCCTGCTCCGCTGGGAGGAGGCTCGCCGGCCCTGAGGATCCCGCTGCTGCAGGCCGGTGGCTGCCCCAGCCCCGTGGGAACTAGCAAAGCCTCCTCTGGCTTCCCCTCACGGCCCACCGCAAGCTAGGAAAGCTCCGGCAGAGGTCCACTGTCTCCAGAACCAACCTCTAGCAGCGCCTGTGCATCCCTGATAGGAATTAGGGGACTCCCCCGCCCCCCCCCCCCACACACAGCCAAAGCCTGGAGACCACCGCCACAGGTGCCAAGTCCCAGCTTCACACACACCTGCTAGGAGGGTGCTGGAAAGATCCAGCCCATGCTCAGAGCTCCAGCATCGGGGCGCCATGGGCCCTGTGGAAGTGGCGCTCACCTGATAGGAAGGAGGAAAAGCCCGTGGGTTTGGCACCCCAGTTGTATCGCCAAAGGGCCTCCCCATCCAGCAACATGCTGGTGCCTGGAGACCAGCGGGGCGTCCCTCGTGTCCGTGGCTACCCATGCCGCACCCTCAGCACGCCAAGAATGACCTGTGTGATCTGGGGGACATCCACGTCCCCCATCTCAGCACCCCAGACACCAAAGCCACAAGCACCAGCACCATGGGTGTCCTACCTATGAGATCCGGGGGAGGTGTCCTCCAGTCCTGCACCGCCCAGTGCCACCCGCCAAATCTTCCCGGGAATGCCCTGCAGGGATTAAAGAGAGCTCCTCCACAGCCCATGAATTTCAGGACAGAGCTGTGGGTGTCCGAAGTCCTCAGGTGCCTGTGCTTCTCCCTGGAGACCTGGAGAAGGGAAGGGCCCCACATCTGGGGCCTCTGTCTCCACCAAAGCCTCACCGTGCTACAAGACCCAGCTTCAACCACAGTCACCAGTGGGGCTTCGGCGAGCTCCCCTCAATGCCACCAAACCTCTGAGTCCCTAGTGACCGCTACAACAGAGCCAGGCGGCACCTGTGCCCACGTGCAGGACGTCGGCAGGGCTTGGGGAATCCCGCGGCCACAAGCTCTGCCATCAGCGGTGTTGTTCCGGAGAGTCGTGGGGACAGACCCTCCCTCAGCCTGCACGGTGGAGGCCACAGGCCTGGTGCTTCGTGATCGACTCGGTCTCCAGCACGAGGGCCCTCCAGGAGACAGCTGTCATCAGCCAACAGTCACAGACGCCATGCTGGGGAGTCCGCATTGACCCCTCTGGCGCGCCAGATCCCTTCTACGCCCCAGAAACAGCTTCTTCCAGAAGCTACTTCACAAAATCAGTCGAGGTAGCCATCACAGCAGGGGCACCAGCAGTCGTGCAAGGGACACGAGAAGTGTGAAAGTAACTGTGATTCCTCCCGAAGAGAGTGGGAGTTCTTGAGTTACAATCTAACTTGCAGGAAACCTGTGAATGAAAGTGATAATCCTGAGAAAGCCAAGCGCCAATCAGGACACTGCAGATACATAATACAAAGAAATGAGAAAAGCAATTCAGGTCATGAGGGGCTGGGCATGTGGCCTAGTGGTCGAGTGCTCGCCTCGTATACGTGAAGCCCTGGGTTCGATTCCTCAGCACCACATATATAGAAAAAAGCCGGAAGTGGCGCTGTGGCTCAAGAGGTAGAGCCTGGAGCAAAAAGAAGCCAGGGACAGTGTTCAGGCCCTGAGTCCAAGCCCCAGGACTGGCAACAAAAACAAAACAAATAAACAATTCAGGTCATGAACGAGAAACTCAGCAGCTAGACAGCCATCACTAAATAGGAGCCCTCAGAAGTCTTGGGGCTGAAACTTCAATCAATGACATGAAAGTGCCGCAGAGAGCTCCCACGATACACAACACCACACCGAGCAGGAACAGGAAGTTCTGATCGTGAGGACAGACATTTGAATCAACTCAGCAAGACCCGCCCCCCTCCCAAAAAAAAAAAATTGAAGGTGAACAGGAAGAGCCCAGGTGCCTCAGGGGACGAATTCAGGAAGCAAAGATCCCCAGGGTGGGAATTCCACGCAGTAAAGCAAAGAGGAGTGTTGTTTGTGCTCTCCGCTTCTGTAGATTGACTCTGGATTCTGTTCGTCTCCTTGGCTTCCGTGGTAGTGTTTTTTTAGAATCCCACTTCCTTGTGTTGTAGAATCCCTCCTTTGCGGTCTCACCCATCCTCTCCTGGCTCGTGAGGTTCCTGCTGACAATTCGGCTGGAAGCCTTGTGTGTCCTGTCACCTTTCTCTCTGTTCTTGTTTACACAACATTAAATTCCATTTTATTAAAGGTTTACATGTGTCCTCTCTTGCTTTCCCATGTTCTCTAGCTTATATTTCACATCCTTTCTTTATCCATATTACATATATTTGTGGGTTATCCTTTTAACTAGGATTTATTGTTATGACTAAGGTGTTGTACAGAGGGGTGACCATTTCATAAGACAAGTGACGAGTCCATGTCTTTTTCGGACAGTGTCACCCCTTCCTTCATTTTACCCGTTTCCCCCTCACGTCCCTGCCCGCAAGTTACATAGCTCATTTTCCACACAGTGTCCACTGACTACCATAACTGCATTTGTTCACCCTTCTTCCCTCCCTTTCTGCACCCCCTCTTCCCTGCCCCCCAAAAAGAAAACAACAGCAAAAGCAAGCACCAGCAGCAGTCAGTTTTCTCTTGCTGCTGTGAGCTTGGTTCTTTGTCTTGGTTGAATCTAGCTGTGGACCTTGCTGGGTCTGGATTCCCATGTCTCTTTGAGGATTGGGGAAGTTTTGAAGTACAACTTCATGAAGCAGGTTGCCAACTATCTTTTTTCCCTGCCTTCACCTTCCCAATATCATGTTCTAATAACAGTTCTAAGAAACGAAAGCAAAGACTAAATAAATAAACCAAAGGAAACGAGAGGCACGCCTGTGAATGAGATCAGCAACAAGGAACTGAATATGCAAAGCACCATTTGGAGTATGGTGATCAGGGTAAGAGTTTCCCTCCCTGGTCACCTGTAATCTTTGAAACCTGTGAAAAGATTACTTTCCACAGTAACAAGAAAGGACACGATTTGTAAAGCAAAATGACTAAATTGCAGGCAGGGGTGGGAAATGGTTCTGAATCTGTGAGGAGCAGGGGCGGTCGGGGGGTGAGGGGGTGAGTCTCAGAGGAGGTGAGGATGAAGCCCGAAGGTGGAAGAACGCAGCCACCAGCCAAGGGAAGCAGGTGGAAGATGGAGGGAAGGAGGAGGCCGCTCCCTCCCGCAGCCTCCATATGCAATGGGGGGCTGCTAGCACCTTGATTTTAGCCAGTGAAATCCACATCAGGCTCCTGATCTACCAGATACAGAAGACTCATTCGCGTTACTTTGAAGTCACCTCATTTGGGAGCTGGTTACCAGAGCGACTGGGAAGTGACACCCGTGGCTAGTACTGCCCAACTTCTGCATCTGCGGTCAATTAAGAGTTGTTGTTTTCTTCTAAAAATAAGGAAGTGAGGCGAAGAACACAAAGAAACATGTGAAAGTCGCCACCTCATCCATTTTAAAGGGTGGCTGCTCCATCCAGTCAGTTATATAATGTGGAGAGAAGGGCTTGTGCAGGAAGAATCAACTGATTCTTTTTTAAAAAAATCTTATTTTGTATTTATTTGGATGATTCTTCCCCCATAGAGTAATTAAGTTTATTATTTATATATTTGTACAATCATTCAATATTTGAAATATGCTAGGCCAACCTCTCTGACCTTATTTTCTTTTTTAAAAATTTTTATTGTCGGGTTGGGGATATAGCCTAGCGGCAAGAGTGCCTGCCTCGGATACACGAGGCCCTAGGTTCGATTCCCCAGCACCACATATACAGAAAACGGCCAGAAGCGGCGCTGTGGCTCAAGTGGCAGAGTGCTAGCCTTGAGCGGGAAGAAGCCAGGGACAGTGCTCAGGCCCTGAGTCCAAGGCCCAGGACTGGCAAAAAAAAAAAAAAATTTTATTGTCAAACTGATGTACAGAGAGGTTACAGTTTCATACATAAGGCATTGGATACATTTCTTGTACCATTTGTTACCTCCTCCCTCATTCCCCCCCATGAGTTGTTCAGTTGGTTTACACCAGTTTTGCAAGTATTGCTTTTGAAGTCGTTTGTCATTTTTATCCTATGTCTCTCAATTTGGGTATTTCCTTTCAGTTTCCTAGTTCTAATACCAGTATACACAGTTTCCAGTGTACTCAGATAAGATACAGAGATAGTGCAGGTACAACCACAGGGGATACAAGAGGATCATCAACAATAGAAGCTACGGTTTCACATCACATGTTGAAAGTGATTACAACAGTGATGTAACAGTCATTTCCATATCATGGAGTTCATTTCACTTAGCATCATCTTATATGTTCATAAGGGTATAGCTATTGGGCTCTTGTGATCCTCTGCTGTGACTTTTGAAGCCGAAGTGAATGAAGCTGGAAATACCACGTCATCATCTGAAAGTTCTCTTGTCTAGCTGTTCAAAATGCAGTTGCTAAAAAGCACTCCAGCTTTTTTAGTTTAGAAATGACTACACTCTTTGCTTCTCCCTCAGATCCTAAACAACAAGGGAATTCATGATTGTAAATAACTAAACCTTGAAAGACAGAAAGGCAGTTCTCACATAAAAATGTGCAATTTTTCTGTATGATTCTTTTCTGTGAAACCCCCTCTCTCTATTGGCACAAATAACCCTCCAATATTATTAACTATGTTTCCCTTTTGATTCTAAAAGAAGTACCTAGTGGCTGGTTTCAAAAAAAAAAAAAAAACATCTCTTGAGAGGAATGGTTGCTAAATAGTGTTTGTTTCTACAAACACAAAATATGTCATTAATCCAGCTTTATCCCAGAGAGGATAGCTGTTTACGTGCATTATGGTGATTTTATTGTATCTTATTAAGGAATAATGGCAAACCAAAAGCAACTGCATTAACACAATCTTGTAATAAAAACTTAACGTTTTTGCTATTCTAATTAGTTACACTCATTTCATGAAAGAATGAAGCCAGATATGCTTGGCTTTACTTGAGTCTTCTAAAAGGAATTCCTTTTCTTCTTAAACACAGGCTTCATATGCACTGTTGTCGTTTTTTTCTTCTTTATTTAGCACAGGTGCTCTGAGCTGCTGTGCTCCACCGTTCCAGAAAGCGAGGCCAAACAGCAGCTGAGATGCCGGCATCTCAGGAGGCTGCCCAGACACTGTGCGCAACCCTACCTCCCAACACAAACGCAGATTGCACTAATTGCCCCCGCGCGTCATTAATTAGCTATGCACTGGCCACTTGCCCTGCTCTAGGACCAAATATAGGCACTATCAGTTACACGTAAGCAGTTACTACCTATAGTGATGGAATCACAGATTTGGGCGATAGTGCTTCCAAAATTCACCCTCTGCCCTTTGGCAGCCTACATCAAACCTAGCTATGTGTATGTGTATATCTTTAATTAAAAGAAAAGTAGGGGTTGATAGGGGCTAATGTTGGGGTATATTGCTAAAACTTTTTAAGCAGGAGAAGTGCAATTTGTTTTAAGCAGAGGTAATGTCACCGAGTTGCTTTCCCCTTCCAACACTGCTACTTCTCATAACCTTCTTTCTAAAGGGGAGAGAGAGTGGTGTGGAAACAGCTGTTCCACTCATTATAAATGGCGCTTTGCTTTTCTTATAAGCCATCCTATGAAATTGAATTTTTATTTTTAATGAAGTGAAGGAGTAGTTCCTTCTCGTCCATCCACTCTTTTCGCCATGCAGATTGCATGTGAGATTTGTATTATCTTGATTACACCCACAGGAATGAAGAGCCAGGGAGCCGTGCGGGATACGGAGCTGAAGTGCAATTCGTTCCAGCCGTGGGATGAATCTCCGGGGCTGTGCCGTGCATCTTCCCCGTGGCCGGGTCAGCACTGGCGGCTGTCCTGCACATCACAAGTCAGCGAGGCCGAGAGAGGAGGGCAGGGCCCGGCTTCCATGTCCTCAGCTACAGTGCAGTAAAGCAGGGGGACAGACGGGCAGAAAGACTTCCCCAAGAACCCCTTTCAGAACGTCTCGACTCGCGACACAGAGGTATGTGTGTCAGTACACCGCTGCTGAATTACAAGTCCTTGTGAAAAAAGTGAGCTTATAACTGGAGAAGCCCAATGGCCTGATGACGTTCCAGCAAAGACCACCTTACAAGGCCCACAGCCAGAGCAGGAGTTGTGGGAGACACATGGCGTAGGGCGTCTGAGGAGCAGCTGCGGGTTCTGATGAGTAGCTACAGGTTCTGAGGAGTAGCTGTGAGCTCTGAGGGGTCTGAGGAGTAGCTATAGGTTCAGAGGAGCAACTGAGTTTGAGGGGGTCTGAGGGGCAGCTGTGGGTTCTGAGGAGTAGCTGTGTGTTCTGAGGAGTAGCTGTGAGCTCTGAGGGGTCTGAGGAGTAGCTATAGGTTCGGAGGAGCAACTGAGTTTGAGGGGGTCTGAGGGGCAGCTGTGGGTTCTGAGGAGTAGCTGTGGGTTCTGAGGGTTCTGGAGAGTAGCTGGGAGGGTCTGAGGAGGAGCTTTGGGTTTTATGCAGTCTGCCTTCCTGACAACTATAAGCAAACAGAGCCAGAGTGCTCCCTTCCTCCTCCACTAACACAACTGACAACTATCGGGACACATAAGTCAAGACCAGGGCAAGGGATTCGTTTTGTGTCTGCAGGAGAATGAAGTGAATCTCACCGGATCTACATCCTGTTAGGAGGACACAAGGCCTGGGTCTCTCCTGTCTATGAACACCAAACCATCAGCCTAACACCTCATGCGCAGTAAATATTCACTAGGTGGTCCTGAGTACGAAGCAAATAGCAGCCGTCAGCTCTTGCAGACTATTGGGAAATCATGCTCTGAACGAGGTGATGAGTTCAGTAGCTCCGTGGGGGGCACGGGCCACGGCACGGTGGCGTCCTGAAGAAGGAACTGCCCATAGGATAATTGTATGGCTTGCTATGAGTGATCTGAAGGTGAGGCTTAGAAATCAGGAACTGCCTAGAACTGGACAGAGTTTATGGTCCATCTTTGTGTCCACAGGCCCGCACGATGATCATCCTGAAAAAAGTGTCCATGAGGGAACTGCAGTGTCTGAGTTCTCTATAGAAATGGGCACCAAGAGCACACACACACACACACACGTACACAAACACACACGCATGCACGCTCACATGCATGGTATATATGTGTATATGTAAATACACTATATGTGAACTTATAAGAATTAGCTTATAAATTATGGAGGCTGTGAGCCTCAAGACCCATAGGCCAGAAACGCCCATGGTTTACTAAGTTCAAAGGCCTAGGAACCAGGAGAGCCAACAGTGTAGGTCTGGTTCAAAGGCCAGCAGATTTGAAACTCAGGAAGAGCCATATTTCCGAGGAGTCAGAAGACAAGAAAAAAGCAGATGTTCTCATTTGAAGGCCTTTGGGCAGAAAGGATTCCCCTTGGGGAAGGCCCACCGTTTACTTGAAATTTAAAACATCTAGTCATAACCAATAACAGATGTGCACCTGTATTCATCTGCCATAATGATCGAGGGGGAAATGAACAAGGTATTCAAGGAGACACTTCGCTTTGAGTAAATTAGCTGGGATGGTTACCAACCTTCAGCTGCTTACAGATCCGGGCTTGGCAAATGATAGCCCGTGAGTTTGTGGGAACAGAGCATCCTCATACATTCGTATCTTCTCCAGGTTCCCCAATACCACAGGTTACCAAAGGGGACTCACTGCACCCAAGATGTGGTGGCCAGGCCCATAACCCTCGCTATTCTGGCTCCAAGAGCCAGAAAAAATCCTAACAAAAAGATATGCTTTACAAAGATATCCTTTAACAAAAAGATATGCTGAAATCTGTGGGTGGACACACACACACACACACACACACACACACAGAGTTTAAAGTTATATCAGGTGTCACGTTATACAGAATAGAGCTAAAAAAAATCTGTAAAAGCTTTTTCTCAAAGAATTAGAATCTATCAGACAACTGTTTCTTCCTCTTCAGTGTTTTTCTTCCCTTCCACAGTTATTTTATATGTGATGTGCCATCAAAAGTCAAAGCTCACTCAGCCTTCTCTTCAAGGTTTCCTACGTAAGTGCCCCATTAGGGTCCAGTAAAAGTGAAGTTTTGACTACACATGTTTTAATGTGTATAAAATTAAGATAGAATTGGTGCACTTAGCTGCAGTGTATCTAAAAGTATCTTGCAAATACATATGATATGTTCATTTGGTGAGCTGTCAGTGGTGTATGTCTGTCTCCCAAATTCTTATCTGGTAGAAGGTCTTGCTCTAATAGTAACAAAGCACCACTGCAATAATTGAATGAGTATTTATCTATGACAAATAGTCCTTTAATCCGTGTCTCCCAGGAGCATCCCAGTTGACAGCAAACTATCATGTGAGTGCTCATTTTCAGTCGGGGTTCACTGACTTTCTCCTTAGCCATGGCTTTTAGCAAGGTACATTCAGTATATTGTGGCTGGACTTGGCAAGTCTCAGTCTGATCTGTGTCCTAAATTAGCTCTCTTAAACACAAAATACAAGAGCAGTGATTAATTAGTTCACAGATTTGCCATCTGCTTCATTCAAGTCCTACAAGGTGAGAAATGACAAATTTGGGCTAAAGAAAATGAATGTTAATGAGGTTGCAATTCTGCTACCCTTTGAAGCAATGGGAGAGGGGGCGCTTCTCCGTGAGCGGGGTGTGCTCCCTGTGACCCTTTCCAGCTTTCCCAGGGCAGGATCGACAGCTGAACGCTTTATACATTTAAGGCATATGACCAAAGTGTCTGGGGTGTGTGTGTGTGTGTGTGTGTGTGTGTGTGTGTGTGTGTGCACGAACATGTGTGTGTTGAAAACATTTAAGATCTATTCTTTTATGGTTTTTATTTTGACTGCAGGTTTTTTGGGGTGCCAGTACAGAGGCTTGAAGTCAAGCCCTTGCACTCTTGCTGGGCTTTCTCTCCTTTCGTGACTGGTACTCTACCACCTGAGCCACACCTCTCTACCTCTGAACTTTTTCTGATTAACTGGAGTTAAGGATCTCACAGACTTTTCTCCTTGGGCTGGCTTTGAACTGGAACCCTCAGATCTCAGCCTCTGGAGTAGCTAGGATTGCAGACATGAACCACCAGCGCCAGGCAAGATCTGCACTTTTAGCAGATTTCAAGTATACAATGTAGTATGAATGACTCCAGTAATATACATTATGAAATATGCATTACAGTAATATACATAATATCCAGTAATATACATTACTCCAGTAAGAATACATTATGCCTTCTGAGCTTATTCATCCATCATAATTAAAACTTCATATGCTTTGACCAACGTCTCCTGATTCCTCACCTAGCTTCTGGCAATTATAACCATTCTCCTGTCTTCTATGAGTTCAGTTTTCTCAGATTCCACGTGTGTATGAGATGATTCAGTATTTGTTTTTCTGTGTCTGACTTAATTTGCTTAGTCTGCAAGGCTCACCCAAGTGTTCATAAATGATATTTCCTACTTTATGGAGACTAAATAATATCCCATCATATGCATTACATAACATACCTATGTTATAAATGCTCTATTTCCCTCATCCATTCAACCATAAAAGACACTTAGGTTAGGTTTCCTCTGGGCTACTGTGAATAACGCGAGTGCAGGCAGGTATACTGTGCAAGCTGAGCTCTGGCCGTGCCGCCATCTTCTCAAGAGGCCAGTCTCGCTGCCTTTAGATTTGTACACTCAGTGGGATTCCTGGGCCACGTGGCCCTTCTGTTCTTAGGGTCAGAGGAGCTCCCATTGTGTTTTCTGTGCCACCCATGCCAGCATGCATTTCGCCCAGCCGTGATGGGGGCTGCCTTTCTGTTACCACTTTCCCTGCAGTCGCACCGGGCATCAGTCCACCTAATCGCACAGGAACTAGCAAGAGGGGGCAAAATAATGCTTAGGTTATGTAGTTTCAATGTTACCTTTTTAAAATGTAGCTTGCTTAGTTATACATGTCTTATGGACTTCTAATACGGCCTATGCTCACCGCCTAGCTCACAGAATTCTTGGCAATTTAGCAGTCACCTCCTACCGGCTGCCACGGGCCATTATTTTCACTTCTGAGTTTGCAATTTCAAAAAAAAAAAAAAAAAGACAATTGTGAGTTCTTCTTGGTTTTCTTTTATGAAAAGCAGATTTAAAAAAGAAATCTCCCTCCCCCGTCTCTCCCGCCAGGCCCACGAGCACACACAGAACACAGCGAGCGGAGCAGACACCCCCGGGGGCAGAGCACTACCCCCAGAGCCCCAGCAAACGGCCGCCCAGGAGAAAGCGCACAATGCAGCCGTGGGCTCGCCAGGCCCATGACCCTCGCTATTCAGGAGGCTGAACTCTGAGGATGGCAGTCTGAAGCCAACCCAGGCAGGAAAGAAACTCCTATCTCCAATAAGCAAGCAAAAGACTGGAGGGGAAGACAAGGTTCAAGTGGCAGAGTTCCAGTCTTGAGTGAAAAAGCCAAGGGAGAGCACAGGCCCCGAGGTCCAGCCCCAGGACAGCCTTTAACACACACACACACACACACACACACACACACACACACACACACGGTTGAACAATGTTTATATGAGTTGAATAAAAGGCATCATTTATTGTTATTGTTATTATTATTACTGTTATTATCACAGTTATCTAACAGGATCTCATGATATATCCCAGGCTGGTCTCAAACTCAAGATCCTCCTTCCTCAACCTCAACCTCCTGACTGCTGGGATTACAGCCATGTGCCACCATGATAGCACAAAGACCACTGCATTCCCATTTTGCTCAGAGTGCTATGTACCAACCTGCAAATTGGTATGTGAACTTCTTGTAAGGGTAGATAAGAAGGTCTTGAAACTTTTGTGCACTCAGTGCATAACATAATGCACTAGACCTCATAAATACTCAATAAATATTTATTAAAATAAAAGATTGAATGAATGCTTGAGTGGATGGATATTGCTATAAAAGTTCCTATTCAGCAACTATTGAAATTTGCACAATCTATTAACAACAGAATGAAGCACATTTCCTCAGAAACTGTTAATGAATATTTTACCCTGAACCAAAGAAGATTTTAAACAACTTCAGAAGTAAATAATTTTAATGATTTCTAAGAATTCTACATGCTTCAAATATTTATACATTGAATTTCCTAGGTGAAACCAAAATCAACCAACCTCATCTAATATAAAGAAGACTTTATATAGTCCTAAACATACCTACCATATACTAACTTCAACAAAATCTTAGTAATAGAAAAACCCTTTACTTACTTAAGAACTATTTTTGTGTCATCTCATTACTTGAGACGATCTATAGTCATTAAATACTAGTCAGAGAAAAGAAAAAAATAAAGATGTAAACTGACAAAGTTCCAGGCTCTATTGTGTTGTCTAAAAATAATGCTCAATGAACTTTGTTAGCCTATAGTCACAGTTTCAGAATCTAAATTGTGTTCATAAGTGTGTGTGTATATGTGTGTGTTCACACAAGTTTCCTTTTTGTCATAAAGTAATTTGGTTTGTGAAGTAGAGACTCAGCATTTTAGATAGACTCATTTTTTTCTTTTAAAAATCATGGGACTGAAATATTAAAAATAGATAACAACATCAATTATCTGGATTTTCGTAAGTCACTTGATGTTGTATCTTTCAAAATATCACTAAGTTATTCTGTCTAGTCAACTGTCTAATCTTTATGGAACCACAAATGGAAATTTCCATGTCAAGCCTAAAAACTGAAGACCACAATGTCAAGCTAGAGAACTCAGAGCATTTGATTAAAAATCTCTGTTATCACTATGCCATTCTTCAATGCAGGTTCATTGATCTTTACAGCTATTTTCCCTGTGTATTTATTCTAGTAAATGAAAGGAACCCACTTAAAGTTGGTGCATTTCCAGCTTATGAAAACAGTACTGTATTTTCCAGATTAGGGTGGTTGTTTGCAAACATCTCTTTGTAAAATGTTACTTTAAAAACTGTTCTTAGAATATGCATGCCCAAATGATCACAAACCATACAAGAATTATCACAAAGTGAATAAATCTTACAGAAATTACTTATTTGTTGTGACATACAACCAGCCAGGTCAAAAAGTTGACTGGACCAAAGGTTTTCTTTATTCCCTTGGTTAATTCATATTGTATATTCCTGGATTTATAAATTTCTAACAAATAAACTATAAAACATGCACACACATGCACACGCGGACACACACACACACACACACACACACACACACACACACACACACACAGAGTAGAAAGCTGTGGCAATTAACCAGGCAACCGTAATCCTTAAATGGTTGAGATGCAAAATCAGTGTAAATCTGACTGTAAGGCTTTGCCTTAAAATGTAGTCACCAAGACCCCAAAATAAAGTCTACAGGTTTCTCATATCCTAAAGTACTGATTTCAAATTGCATCAAAATTTTCTAGAACTATCTCTTTAATTCCTACAATTCAAGTGAACTTTCTTTTAGTTACATGTGTCACTTGGAATAAACGTCCTGAACTTTCAGTTTCTACATATGCTGTTTTAAATAAAAATTGTGCCCTTCCCTGAAGGTGCTCTCTGCTTAAAGTAATAAGAATCATTCTTAAATCTACTTCTATAAGAATTCTTTTGAAGTATATTCATAGTACAATTGATGGCTGGAATAGCAAGTGGAAGATTATGGTAGATAAAAATGCTCATATACTTTATTCTTCATAAATTCTAACTACAAAGAGTGTCTGGGAGGAACTGCTACCATTAACAGACTTGGAAGAAATTCTTAATTCAGGATTTATATATCAGAGTCTCAACATTCCATTTATAATCCCTGGCAGCAAGTGATTTTTTATGGACCTATGTCCAGTGTTTGGGTTCCTATGGTCAAAACAAACATACACGTGCACATTCAGGGAAACCAAAACACCATAAAAGTATTTCCTAGTTTCTATATTCAATAACAGCTCAATGGCCATCTTTAGAAACACGTGGCTTGAAAAGGTGTCCTATGCAATATGACTCTTGGTGTATTATCTAACACCCCTCTGTAACTGCCACAATATCTATTCACTTTCTAAGAAATAACACGTATTTCCTAGAAGACAGCACAAGAATAAGATAGAAAAAGTCACATGTATGCAGGTGGCAAAACATGAGAATTTTCAAAACTTTGATGCAAAGTCTCCAGTGGATATGCTGAAATGACAGACCAAGGGTTTTCAAGAACTACTCGAGACAAGTACCAGCACTCAGCGACAGGCTCTGGTGAAATCACACGGCGCCGTTCAAACCTGAGTCCTTCTATTCGTATGATGAGAAAGGCTTCACGGTGCCACCAGTTACAGTGCCCTTGTTCACCTGTGGTGGAGAACAAGTATAATGCAGTCTTTGCAATGCCCTGCATTATAATATGGACAGGATTAGACATGACAGAAAATTGATCATGTTGCAGATAGTTTAGGCCAGTCACAGAGTAATCAATCAGACTGCTGTACAATTGATGACACCGAGGTCAGAAGTCTATGAAACCCAGTTCTTTTTCTCCACGCTATGGTTCACCTAGGTAATTCAGTCATTATGACAGCCGAAAATTGGTGACTGATGAGGTGACTTTTCAGTTCAGTTGGCACAGAGCCTACATCAGCCCCACTGCTTCCCATTTGCTATAACACTCTTCTACCTGAAACAAATCTACTTTCAAATAATAATTTTATAACCTTACTAGTGACTCGGTGCAAATACTATTTGAAGAGTAATCAATCCAGGTTAATTTCAGGTCTGCTTTAAACCATGTCTTCATGAGCTCAGCCCTCAAAAACAACTTAGTAATAAAAGAGTCAGACAGAAGAACTCTATCCGTGCAATTGATCTTCCCATCAATGGGCCATGGTCGAAAGGGAACTATACTTACATTGGTCTGTGAGAAGCAAAAGCTAGGTTGATGATCAAATGGACAAAGTCTTCCAAAATCTTTTTAATTAGAATTGAGAGCTATCGGAACTGAATTCGAATTCAACTCAAATAGAATGCGAATGGAGAATAGGAAGATTCCCTTGTGAAGGATTTTAAAAGATCTTTATGTTAGCAGGAGGAAATGCAATGGAGTTTATTCTCTGAAGACACAGCGTTGGAGCATGCAGATCCAGCTCAGGCAGGCTGGGAAGCCTGGCCAGGGTGCTCGCCAAAGGCTTTCCTACTCAACTACCAGGGTCAAGGTGGCTCGCGCAAAGTCGCATGAAGTCATGGAGTAAACCAAGCGCAGAGACACAGCAGCGCATGTCTTCTCTCATATGAAGAAGCTAGATCTAAAACAGACAGGGACATGATAAATCATACAGGTCTTCAGGCATTCACACACACAGTGAGGCTGAAGGAAAACAGGCGCAATGGTTACGTGCATCTGAGCATAGGAAATAATACTCATCAAAATGAACCCCAGGAAATAGAAAGAGGCTTCTTTTTTTCATCGCTGTGTTCGTTTTCTCTTATGTTTGTCTTGTTTGTCCATGGGTCTGTCTTGGGAAGGCCAAGGCGGGCACAGAAACGGAGGGACAAAGGGTGGACAAATACAGCAGTGGTCCTCACTGGACACGACGTTGAAAATGAACGGTACAACTGGTGGGTGGGGATGGGAAGGGGAAACTGGGAGAGGGCGAGAGAAGAGATGACACTGTGCAAAAAGAAATGTGCTCTTTACCTGCCTTATAAAACCGTTACCCCTTTCTACACTTTACAATAACAATAAGAAAAAATTTAAGTAGGTCATTCAATTGTGCTGGTGATGGACTTTAAGCTAGGAAGAGATGTGTTCAGAACTGAAGTTTTAAAATACTATTCTAGACACTGCACTGGAGATTGATTGAACGGAGGCATATTTGCATGAGAGGACCTATAGGGATGTATTTACAATCCAAAGACCTATGCGCGGCTCTGGAGCGACATTGTTTGGACTAAGGCAATGACTGACCTGGCTAGAAAGGTTCCGAGAAGGACTGCCGAAAAAAAGTTGAAGAGTTGTAACCACCAAGTGAATTCAGACAAAATAAAGACGACCTCCATTCTGGAGTGAAGTCTACATCCCTGCCTCCCCGTGACATGCGTGTTCGGTGGAGACTTAAACGATGTAAGTGGCAGGCTCACAGCAAGCCAGTGCCCGGGCGGCAGCTGAGATGTGGGGTGGTGAAGGGAGCCCAGAGGTGGAACCAACCGTGACAGGAGCTGTCAGACGCCATGGTCGCACAAGGCAGAGAAGTGGCTCCTGTCCACTCAGGACACCCAGAAGGAGAACAGTCAGTCAGAAGGCTGGAGAGCACAGCGAAGGCCAGGGGACTTCCAAACGGGGCTGGAAGAGGCGGCGAGGGATTTGTCTGGCTGGATGAGCCTTTCCACAACAGGGCTGTGAGGAAGTGGCCATGTGGCAGACAAACCTCTCTGTTCGTGGAGAAGGGTGGCCCAGCAATGTAACCCACCGGTGAGGGGTGGAAGAGAAACTTGCAAGCTGGGAAGTACAAAGTCAGTGGCACCTAGATGTAGATTGTTACTGAGATGGGAAAATGACCATCAGGTATGTCGGTTGTGAGGTTCTTCGGAATTCAGTAGCAGTAAACCGACTCATAATAGAGAGACATTCTTGTTACCAGATAAACTGGGGAATACCCGAAAGATAGATCAACACCCTAACCCTCAGTCCTGCAGAATGGGGCCCCACTTGGATATTGTGCTGCTTGCTCAAAGGAGGCCATAGTGGATGGCGTTGGGCCCTTACTCCAATCAGTGTCCTTGTAAGAAGATGGCCAAGTGACGACCCAAAGACACCACTGCTGTACACTACCACGAGAGAGAGGGGCTAGGAGCCACCGCTGCTGTCCAAGGCCCACTGCACGGATGACCGCCTCCTAATCCAAGACGAGGCCAAGACGAATTCCACCTGCCACCTCAGAGGCTGACGGGCCTGCTTAGCCTTCCTCGCTCCACGACGGTGAGGGGATCGATTTCTACTGCCTTCTACGCTTCCTGCTTTGTGGTCATAGCAGCCATAGGGCCCGAAGCCTGCCCGGTGGGGCTGAGGGTTCGGCCCCGCCCCACCAGCCACCCACAGCAGCTGGTGCTCCTGGCCCTGGAGGACATTAGGTGAATCTCAGCCCAAGGCCCCATTTCAGGACAGTTAAATTAAGGATCTTTTGTTGTTGTTGTTTCTATTTTTACCAACATGATGCTAATAAACAGATGAAACAAATTCAATGTATTTTTTTTTAAATACGTTCTTTGGAATTGGTGTCTTGCTTAAACATTGTTGCACATTCAAGGTTAACTGGATAATTAAAGTCATTTCCCTGAAGATTTAGGTCAGAAAAATAATTAACCTGAATCATCTAGGTGATGAATTAAAAAAAAAAAGTGGGGAGGAACATGGTATTTTCTCCTGACCTGTTTATTAAAAGGCTTTGGTTTTCATGTGACTTCTGATACATATATAGACTCCATTTAGGAACATGCAAGAATCAATGGTATATATAAAAATATACATTTGCAAATTCTATTTGCAATATTCTATTTTTCCTTTGAATATATCCATTAAGCCTTCAGATTTTCACATATTACTTTTTTCATCATCCCTTATATGTTCTAGCCTTGAGGAGTACGCTAATAATTTTTAGTTAGAAAACGATACCTCAATGTTCCTGAAATAACCTATATGTTTTATGCTTTCATTTTTATATATTTCAAGACACTAGCACCTGAAGCAAAATGCAAGGGGAGAGAACATGCCAACAAAATCTAACTTGCACAATAAATCTGTTCTGTCAGATCCTTGACACACATGTTTATGTTGACCTCTTTCTATCTGGAGAGAGAAGGGGAAACAAAAAAAAACCTGGTGTTGATCTAAGGTTATAGCAGAATAAAAATAGAGATACAAAATAGCTACCCAGAATTCCTCCCCACCCCCAGCAGTCAGAATTCTAGGTTGCTATTCTTGTTTCCGTTATGCTTATAAAAGTAAACTCCACTGAATTCCCCTTTATAGTTTCTCAAGAGTGAGAACAATCTTCATTACAAAGTTGGTGAAAGATAGGAACACTAATACTATAAATGTTGTGATGCGTGATTATGAGAATGTCTTCAAAATGTGAAATATTTCAGATGGATCAATAAGACCCTTAACTTCCTGGGCACTTCTGTTTCTCACAACAGATAAACAGGCCTGCGCCACACCTGCCCGCTCACCCATCCAGTCTTGGAGAGATCATTTGGAAGACCGTCGTATCTGATGAACATACCTTCCCCAGGTCATCTTACAACCACCAGGACAGGGGCCCGCCCCCTGCTGTGTTTCAGGGTGCATGGATGAAGCAAAGCACAGCACTGGAACACTTGGCTTTGTAATGAACTAGTTGGAGTCTGTGACCTCTCCCTCCTGAGGTGTTTGTTTTTCTTTAATGTAGTATATATAACCATGTGGATTTCACAAAACAATCTGTGAAAAATCTATAAATACCTAGGACACAATGGGTGGTTTTATAAGACAAAGGCCAGGAGAGAAGGAATAAGGAGAGAAGTCTTGAAGTGAAAATCGCTTTGTGTGGGCTGGGAATATGGCCTAGTGGCAAGAGTGCTTGCCTCCTACACATGAAGCTCTGGGTTCGATTCCCCAGCACCACATATATGGAAAACGACCAGAAGGGGCGCTGTGGCTCAGGTGGCAGAGTGCTAGCCTTGAGCGGGAAGAAGCCAGGGACAGTGCTCAGGCCCTGAGTCCAAGGCCCAGGGCTGGCCAAAAGGAAAAAAAAGAAAAAGAAAATGGCTTTGTGTGTCTGACATTTTAAATATTCTTTCCAAAAGGACTACTTTTTAGCCATGCTGCAGGGAGGGGAGGAAAAGCAATGGCAAGGCATAAAATATGAAAAAAAAAAAAAAAGATAATAGAGATAGGTAGATTAAAATTTTGGGTTTCATCATAAAAATCAGTGCTGCTGCCTGAGGACTGAGTATGTTTCTGAACTATGTTCAGAATTTGGGGTGCTAGCCATGTAAGAATGGCACCTTCAGGGTTGGAATCCTGTCCTGCATGGTGACAGGATTTCCAGATTTCAGCGAGGAGTTCACCTAGAATAGCAAGGAGTGTCCTTGTGGAAAAGGCACTGGACTGCGGGGTGATCCAGAGACTGGGGGAGACCAAGCAAAATGCCAAGCACCCATTCGCTTTGAAAGGCGTACATGCATGCATGCATGATAGATACATAGACCCAGCTAGATACATACATACATACGTACACACATATATTCATGCATACATAAGATACATAGACCCAGATAGATACATGCATGCATACATACATACATACATGTATTCATACATACATGATAAGATACATAGACCCAGATAGATAGATAGATAGATAGATAGATAGATAGAGAGAGAGAGAGAGAGAGAGAGAGAGAGATAGACAGACAGACACAGATTGACAGACAGGTAGACAGATGATAGATGGATGACAGATAGATAGAGACAATGGGAGAAGATTGCTTCCTTGAGCAAGTTGGGAGATCAAGAAACTCTAACGGGAAGTGGTAACATTTGAACTGACACTGAAGAGTCTGCAAGGCCTCAGGATGGATGGACAGACAGACAGATAGATAGATAGATAGATAGATAGATAGATAGATAGATAGATAGATAGATAGAACGAGAGATGCTTCTGGGGCTGAGGCCTTCTATAAAAAGGGGGATTGTGGGAACCTCCACTTCACAATGATTGAGGATCAAATAAGATTCTTTGTATAAAACCAGCATTCCAAAATCTGACTTGATAAGGGATAGCATCTCACCGTACCACATAGGGTTGGACCGTGTTCCCTTCACAATCCGTGTTTCGATTTAATGCCCACTCTGGTGGCATTCAGAAGCAGGACCCTCGGGGACAGGACCCAGATACCAGGGCCCCCCTCACAAATGCACCCATGCCTGGAAGTGGCCGGCAGGAGCCAGCCGCCCCTGCGACACGGCTGACCTGGCTCGGGCCGTGTGCAGATGCAGCCCGGAAGCCTCACTGGGAAGCGGAGGCCGGGCCCGAGTCGGGCTCGGAGCCGTTCAGTGCCCGGAGCGCCCACTACGCAGACTCCACTGCTGTGAGGAACAAATGGCTATTGTGGAGGAGTTTCAGGTGTGCTGATATAAACCACTTTTCAGAGCTTGAGAAAACAGCACTAAACTGTAATATCCTTGAAATGAATTTATTGTTTTAATAGAATTCCAATCGATGTTTGGTGTGGTTTTTTTTTTTTTTAGAAATGGACAAAAATCTGAAATGAATGTGAAAAAAATAAAAGAACAATATTGTTTTAACTTCTGGGAATAATTATCTTAAATATAAGCTAAGTAAACCACGCTTGGTAAATCTAAAATGTCAGGCAGTGTGAGAAGGAAAAGGTATTTATCAGTCATTTTCTGTTACATCAATAAGATTCCTACCAGGTATGCCTTCTTTAGCATGGAGTCACATTTGTGGCTCGTAGCTGGACAAAACAAAACCTACTTACTAATGCCTTGTCAGAAACACAGGGCCTTGGTTACAGAATAGCAAAAGTTACCGACTCGCTCTCAGAATTCAGGCCACCAGCACCCAGACAACAGGGCTGCAGATAAAAGTAGGTGGAGAGGAAATAGATTTGATATATAATATATAGATTTTATTTATACACACACAGGCACACTTCGAAGGTGCAGCTACCACTGAAAGCATCATTGGTAGACAAAATTCCACCCATAGTTTGTGTATCAGGGATCATGTGACCAGCCCTTGGATAAAGCCGACTGGCACTCACTAGGTGATGGAAAGCACTTTCTTTCACCCGTTCCCAGCCTGTGCGTTCCCTAAAGAACACAAACCTTCCCTACCTGCCATGGTCTCCAACCCCCAGAGAACCCAATACCCACATGTGCTGAAGAAAGATGTGAATTGCACCTGGAGCCTTACACCATTGCTAATGACCATGTGCTAGGTTTTTCCCTGAGCCCTAACAACTCTTGATTCTTGCAACCTGTTAAGCAGGTTGGGGTTTTATTTCTGCATAATTCCCAGGAAATACAGTGAAGATAGATTTGCAGGATTGGCTGATGCAGATAAACCATCAAGATTTGTAATTCAAGCCAGGAAATAAACAACTCCCTGAATGAAAGCCTACATCTTCATTACCTAGGCAAATATCAGAGGTCCTGGCCAATTGATACAGGTGGTTAAGTGGAGCTCTGTTTTCGGTCTTTGTTCAGCTATGTGAAAGGAGCATGCCTTGCTCTTGTGTGTACGTGTGTATGTGTGCACATGCACATGGATGTGTACATGAAGGACAATGTTTATATATTATTTTCTTTCCCTAAATTCCACAGTGGTTTGAAAACCTGAGCCATCTCAAATTATACCTATGAAATGATATTTATAATTAAATATTTTGAAAGAGAAGTATATGTTCTCTCTAATCGAAACAGAAGTCTCAAAGAACCAAAAGACACAAGTTCGTTTTGTCATATTTGGTTCCCATTATGTACCCAAAAGATAGGATTTTTTTTTAATGCAGGTCCTTTGTAAAAAGAACAGATTTCAAAACATCCATTTCCCTCTGAAGCAGTACAGAAAACTCGCAATATTTAGCAATGGCCGTGGAACACCTTTACCTCACCAGGCAACTTCAGCAACCCCCGACTTTCCCTTCACTGTGATCCAGAACTGCCTCTCATGATACTTGATTTATTCAGCATATCAAAGCCCTATTATAATTCTTTCTCCTCTGGAGTTCTGAGAGGAGAGTAGCAACATTCCACTTCAAAGAGCCACTGCTACAAAAGCGCAGGGCCACCACAGAACAAAGCTTTTGGGGGTGACTGCCTGAATCCCTTTTGTGACACTATAACAGAATGCCTGGGACGGGGTAATTTATACAGGGCAGGGAGTCATTTCGTATCGCGCTGAAGAAAGAAATGCCATGGTCAAGGATCCTTGCTGGTGAGGGTCTCCCCGTTACATCATCCCATGCACCAACCGGACCACCGCCTGCAACAGCATCCACCTGTTCACAAGGAAAGGCTCCCCGTGCCCCGCTCCCCGCCAATGCACGCCGGCTCTCAACGCACGTGCATTGGGGATGAAGTTTCCAGCAAGGCACTTTGGGGCGCCTTCCCCCCGCCCCCCCCCCCCCCCGCAGCAGTGGGTGGGTCGCCAGGCCTGTGACACCCCTCGCTGTGAAGAGTGGATCTTTCCCCGTAAGCCTATTCTGCTTACTCCTCAAAACAACCTGGTCTTTGCCAGTTCTGTCTTCCAGCTGGGGAAGGGTGGGGGGAGGAGAGCTTGGCCATAGAATGGATAACTGGCCCTGAGAGGACTCCTGCTGTGATCCGGAGCTGGTGTTGTAAATACGGCCTCCCAGGAGGACGGTCCATCAACAGGCCTTCCAAGACAAAATAAAAAGATGATTTTCCTCCATCCTTCCCCAAATGTATACATATTTGGATCCAGGAATGGAGGCATTACTATATTTAGATGGTAGTGGCAGAAGCCTAGCTCCCCTGTCAAAATGATATCCCCCCCCCCCCCACACACACACACGGTTTGTATCGGAGAGTCTTACTAACAGTAAACTTTCCTCAGGTAAGTGTGAGCTTTCACGAAAATGGCTGGTACCCATGAAAGGTCGCCTCTAATTGGCTCAAGTCACAGCAGGTGCACCGATGCTCAAAGTGTCTCATGACAACCCAAGGGTCTTCTCCTGGGCCAGGGATTTCTCTCTCCATCTGCTCTTGTTCAAGACCACAAGTGATTGATTTCCATATTAAGTCCTAGGCTGGCACAACTGCTCATTCCTCTGTCATTTCCTTTCACAAACTGCAAACCGGGCTCCTTCTAAGAGCCCTTTACCACAGCTCACTCAGCTAGTACTTAATGTTTAAAAGACAGTGCTGCCAAGCCCAGTGGCTCATACCTGTAACCCTAACTGGGATCTGAAGATCACAGTTCCAAGCCCGCCTAAGCATATACGTCCAAGAAACATTCATCGCCAACAAGCCAGCAAAAGGCCTGAACTGGAGCTGTGGTTCACGTGGTACAGTGACAGCTTTGAGTGAAAAAGACAAACAAGAGCACAAGGCCCTGAGTTCAAACCCCAGTATCAGTATGTATACATGCACACACAAACACACATACACATTTAAAAAAAAAAAAAAGACTGAGTAAAGAAAAGAGTCTGATACCCTCCAATCTTATGGGGAAATTTTTTTCTTACTAAGGACAACAATATATACTCTCTATAGAATACCTGTACATATTATACATATGTATTATATGTAAACTGATCAAATGGATGCTACGTATTCTCCATGTAGTTTGATTTTATGGTATGAAACTGAAGTAGCCAACTTGTAGGGTGCTTCGTATCAGATACTTTTTCCATGCTCATTGTTCTGCCTCTGTATTTATTGAAGGCCTACTAAGCATCAGATTTTAGACATAATCACAGAGGATGCAGAAAGAAACAAAGCCCCTTTGCCTGTTGAAATTCAGAATCCAGAGGAGCAGACAGAAAACAAACCAATGAACAAGTACGCCAGCAGGGCAATTCCACACCCTGATAAAGCCTCTGAGCGAAAGGAAGTGTAAGAGTGACAGAGGTCAAGACGGGTGGGGAATGGCCCCACTGATAGACAGGTGGGGAACAGCCCCACTGGTAGACGGGTGGGGAATGGCCCCGCTGGTAGGCTGTCTTGGAGATCAGAGAACCGGGGAGCAGAGGGCCCACAGTCGCTCATTTATTCCTTCCTCAGAGCCAGTGAAATGGGCCTTTTCACAGTTAGGAACACAGAGCCTGCAATGCATGAGGTTTTACCCCAGGACATCCAACCCATGCATCATGAAAGACGAGACAAAACCGTGGCTCCTGAGAGCAAAGCCTGTGTTCCTTCTCGTAGTAACTCTCAGCTGTAAACATGGCTGCCATGAGACTCCTAGGACTTACCTAGGGATGTTCTTTCCAGAAGACTAAGAAATAATCATCTTGCCCCTTGCCTGACTATTCCAAACATCAAACCACCTTACACAATAGGTTATAGGGACTTAACTTGAACAACCAAGAATATTAAACAGCCATTTATAGTAAAATATAACTCATGGTTTCTGGATATCATGTTTCTGAAATCTGACTCTTTACTATTTAGCTCTTTATTAATTACTATAAAATGGCAACCGTGGAATAAGGAACAATGTGTGTCTTAAACACTTACTAATGTGATTGTCATCCATCACATGTGTGGGAAACATTTCCAGGGAGCTATTTAAATGCATAAGAGCAGTATGTATAAACACATGATTTTTCTTTTATAAATGGCTCCATTTATGTGATTTATAGGAAGAAAGCCAAGATAATAAATTTCTCGTACTCTAGGTAGGCCCACTTCCAATATACTGGTAAAATAACTACTTGCTTCTGGGAACCCTCAAATTAACATGTTCAAGTATTTTAACATCTAGAACACAGATTTTTCAAAATTTGCAAACTACTATTGATCCTCCACCTACCGCCCCCTACATACATAAAACATACATAAGTATTAACACCTTCTTGCACTCGAAAGCATTTTGCTACCTCCAAGAAAAAGACAACAGTAAGAGAAGACAGGGCTAGCCTGATTCCCGTGCTGCCGGAACCACGAAAACTATAGAAATTATCCTAGGCAAAGTGCGCAACCCATAATCTAACAGTGACTGGCTTGGGATTTCTTTGTGCCTGGGAGAGAGAAGGAAGAGGAAGCGCAGAGACCATATTGAGGACAAAGAGCCCTTGACACCTTGACACCCAGAAAGGCCCTTGGGTCCCCAGAAAACCACTCACCTCCCCCCCCCCCCAGCTCCCTGAGTGGAGACTTGGGCAGAATACCCTGCTGGAGTCGTATTATTTTCCAAGTACTCACAATTCATTCTCTTCTCCATCCTCTTGATCATAAGGACTTTAACATTTCATATTTTGAAAACTGCCGTTTTCGTGACTTTGAGGGAATAAAAGGAACAGGATTGAGTGTGTAGACAGAATTGAAAGCATTTCTATAATGCTAGACTTGCTTTTTCTCAACCCAACATCACCCTCAGGAGAGCCATTGAGATAAATGTGAACACCCACGCCCAGATTTCTTGAGATAAGAACCAGCCCCAGATCCAGGCTACAGAGGCTAACTTTCTAACATGTAGATAGTGGGTATTGAGGCCAAAGTGTTCAAGGTTTGAGGGGAAATCTCCTTGACATTTGCGCAGTGTAGACTGGTGTTGAGAGAGATCAGTATTCATATCTTGATCGCAACATTGTCTCTAAATACATGGAGGGGGGGAGAATAAATGTTTACTTTGAAGTTTAAATTTCCTCACTTGTAAAGCTTGAATAATACATTCTCTTGCCAGGCTACTTAGATGATGAAATGAAATGATAACATATATTCAGTCTTTTTTTCTTTAACATCAGAAACATCCAGCTTGATAATTCTCAGCATAATGTGTGTCTTGGAGAGAGAAGAGTTAACACACCTGGTTTGAGATGGATTCATTATGCTTACTACAGAAGCCCCAGAGGAGAGAAAAGAAAACAGATGACTGATCTAATCGCTTTGCGGAGAGGACAATTGGACCTTGGAGCAAATACAGGAATGCTATCTGCTACAAGGAAATCTTATCTACTCAGGGCCGGGAACAGAAGGCCCATGGTCAGGACTGCTTAGAAACAAGCCTGGCACCAGAGAATCTGCCAGCAGTGGCTCCCTGGAAGAAAGTACGCGCTCTAGGGCCCTGAATTCTTTTCCTTCTCACAGGATCCACAATACGGCCTACCCCACTGCCTACCCTGGAGCCTTCGAGAACTGCGGCATCCGAGGGCACAGCCATCATCAGGAAGGACAGAAAAGTAGAAGGGATTTTAGTTAAGTGGGATGTAGTCTATGTTTATCACTAGATCACTAAGTACTATATGTGTCTCCCAGTCTAGTTCATTATTTTGTATATTTATACATATTTCTAAATTAGCACTTATGAAGTTCTCAAAAATGTCTTTATAGAAAAGGGGCCAGAAACTAATTTCTCCTTTGTTATTTTTGTTTTGTTGGTCATGGGGCTTGAACTCTAGGCCCGGGCACTGTCCCTGAGTTCTTCAGCTCAAGGCCACTGCTCTACCACCTCTACCACTTGAGCCACAGCACCACTTCTGGTTTTCTGGTGGTGAATTGGAGATGAGTCTCACGGACTTTCTAGCCTGGGCTGGCTTTGAACTGTGATCCTCAGATCTCATCCTCCTGAGTAGCTAGGATGACAGCTGTGAGCCACCAATGCCCGGCTACATTTTTAAAATATTTTTTATTATTATAACTTATCTAATTTCTGAACAGGACGATTTTTGCAGATGTCATCGGACTAGAAAGATCCATGGATTTCTGTTCATGACTTCTGATACTTCCTAATAGCCTCAAGTCCTAAAATTTGTGAAACAATGAAAAAAAAAACCAAAAAACTCTTCCCTTAGTCTTCATCTTCCAGATGAAACAAAAAGACAAAAACTTCTGCCCTTCTTTCTAATTTCCTGAAGTTGTGTTGGTGTCATGATGACAGATGACTACAATTATTTTAACATGTCACTGAGCACCAGCAAATTACAATCAAAAACTTCATGTAAGCTACAGAATGAAATTATTGAAATCACAAAAAGCAATGGGCTCCTTTCTAAAAATTTTCTTATATATTATTGAATCCTCCAAAGAAGCCAGGAATAGGTATTCTTAATTTCATTTTTGCATATGAGCAAGGGAACGCTCAGTGAGATCACTAGATAATTCCAAATTCCAAATAAAAGAATGTAAGGAAGACGGTGCACAATAAAACAATAGAGCTGAATAACAGAAGAGCTAAACAGAGGTTTGGGGGATCGTGTATCCACACAAAACTGTGAAAAGTTAGAGATTTCACCCTGCTCAAAAGCTCATGTTGGGGGCTGGGGATATAGCCTAGTGGCAAGAGTGCCTGCCTCGGATACACGAGGCCCTAGGTTCGATTCCCCAGCACCACATATACAGAAAACGGCCAGAAGCGGCGCTGTGGCTCAAGTGGCAGAGTGCTAGCCTTGAGCGGGAAGAAGCCAGGGACAGTGCTCAGGCCCTGAGTCCAAGGCCCAGGACTGGCCAAAAAAAAAAAAAAAAAAGCTCATGTTGGCCTGGTATAGTTTCATGGATGCTGGTAGAAAATGATACGCCTACCCCAGATACTGTATAGACGTGTATTGGAACTAGGGGAGGGAAAGGGAATACCAAAGTCAAGAGACAAAGGATAAAAAGACAAACCATTGCAATAGCGATACTTACAAAACCAATTGGTGTAAACCAACCGTACAACTCCCGGGGAGGGGACCTGGGGAGGGGGAAGACGGGGGAAAAGTGAGGGAGGAGGTAACAAGTTGGATAAGTAATGTACTTGCCTTACATATGAAACTGTAACCCCTCTGTACTTCACTTTGACGATAAAGAAGAAAAGAAAATGACAATGGTAGGCCTGGCCACAGGCTGAGGTCAGTGTACAACAGCGGCTGCAGTAGCCGGGTGTCAGCATTAGCACAAACTCCCCCAGCTCTGATTGCCAGAGACTCGGGAAAGAGGGGCAGTCTCTCTCTCTCTCTCTCTCTTACACACACACACACACACACACACACGCACGCACACACACACACACACACACACGGTTGTATTACAGGGAAATATTGAGGTCATCCCAACTCGTCTCTGATGGGCAATAAAAGTGTCTGCCCTTCGCTCCCAAGGAAGCCGCTCCACCACACTGGCCAGCGGGCACGCCTGCCCTCACTGCAGCGTGAGATGCCATCTTCCAACGCCATTCACGATGAAAACACCCAGCAGACACCCAGAGCCCACACGGGCCCAGCCTCCCCGCACACAAGCCACTTGCGAGAATTCCCTCCCAGCTTCCTAACCTTCTATTCGCTGGCGGTCAGCCAAGTCCACCGATGAGCCAGTAACGGGAGAAGCAGACATGGGCCTGGCCTGCAAGGCCTTCGGCCGCTTCTCCATTGCCAGGAAACGAGGAGAAAACTGGAGACCTTAGTGAGAATATTTATGCAAACGGACTGAACAATACAGATGATGCTAGCTGTGAAATATCCACTTCCAGAAGGCCATAAAATTCACATTTACTCATGTTCCTTATTGCATACTTCTTTAATACCATAAATTAGAACCGTTTTATTTTAACTTTATGTTTTGGTCCTGGGGTTTGAACTCGGGGCCTGAGCACTGTCCCTGAGCAATTTTGCTCAAGGCTAGCGTTCTATGACTTTGAGCCACAGCTCTGCATCCAGTTTTCTCATGGTTAATTACAGCTTAATACTCAAATCTCAGTCTCATGAGTAGCTAGGATTATAGGTGTGAGCCACCAGTGACTAGCTAAAATAAAAATTTTAATGATAGAATTTTCCACCTAAACAACTGTGGCTTCTCTCTACTAGTTTGACATGTGTGTGTTTGTGCACGTGTGTGCGTGTGTGTGTGTCTGTGTGTGCGTGTGCCAGTAGCAGGGCTTGAGTATGGGCCTCTTGCTCTCTCGTAGCATGATTGTTCCGCGCTCTTGCCCAGGCTGGTGCTCTACTACTTCAGCCACACCTCCAGCCCGCACTTTAGTGGTAAATTGGAGATGAAGTATGCAGACTTTTCTGCCTGGACAGGCTTCGAACCTTAGTCTTTCTGATCTAAGCCACTAGAATAGCTCGGATTACAGACACGAGTCACTCGATCCTAGTTAGTCCGACCATTTCTAAAGCACCACACAGATACACCAAATGTTTTGGCATAATCAATTCTTCTTCTTTCTGGTAGTACCGGGGTTTGAACTCAGGGCCTTGCACGTATTAGGCAGATGCTCTACTACTGCACCCTCTCTCGGTCCTTTACCTGTGCGTAGTTTATCTTCAAGGCAGTGGTTACCTGGTAACCAGGCCAGCCCGAGCTGCACCTGTGCTTCTCTTTGTCACTGGGATGATAGGCGTGCGCCATTGCACCCAACCACTGGTCGAGAGGAGTCGCATCAACTCTTTTATACCTCGGCTGACCTTGAACCACTATGCCCGATCACAAGCCAAATAGCTAGGATTCCAGGCCTCGGCGCAGCTTGCGGACGGGGATCTGGTTGACTACAATTCTAAATGAGCTGTTGATACAAAACAATCCAGTCGCAGATAGGAGACCTATTTATTATCCGTGAAAGCTGTCATCACTTTAGTTCTCAGTGTCAAGCGACAAAATGAGTGGGTGACGCCTACCAGCTGATGCCACGTGAAATGGCTACGGCTTTTAAATGTAATTTATTCTCCTAGTTAAACTGTTTTACAGAAGTAACTAACTCGGGAAACGACATGATTTTAAAGTTCTACTCGGTTCCATCGATAGTCTATGAATGTGAACAAAACCTTACATCCAACTTGCCTTCTTGCCTCAGGGAGCGGAGTTTCACAGGCAGGGCCAGGGAAGGCTCGACCTCGGGGCTGTCCGCGCTCCGGCCCTCCCCTCTCTTCTTGCAGGTGCTATGGTGCTCACACTTCCATCCGGTGCTCATTTCCCAGAACTCCGGACTTTGGTATCTGAAGGTCTCGTGAAGGGCACCTTCACTCAGGAGGGTCAACAGCCCCTCTCCTCTTCCCACGGAATTGCTGGGTGCGATGAGAAATGTCCACGGGGAAGAAAAGACTAGAGCCCACCATCAGGGTCCACTGATTCCAATAAAAACTCTCAGCTGCGGGGTCTCACCGCCTCAGGCATAAAGCAACCAGGAAGCTGAGCAGGCAGAGGAACAATGGCAAGGGCACCCATGGGTGCCTGCCCGGTGGGGGTTCCAGCCATGTGGTTTGCCAGGAGACGAAAGTCACAACACACGAAGCTTTGGGGTGACCTGCTTGTGCATGAGCAGGTGTCCTGCCAAGATCAGGGGGCGCTGGGAATTCTTGTCAGCGGCCCGTGTGGTCTACATAGCTGCTTTATCTGCAAGTTCTATGCGTAGCACGTCGGATTATTAGTAAAATAATAACAAACAGTATGTTCGCATGAAGCTGGCGCCAGACTGACTGAAGGACTGTCAACACGTCACCTCATGTACGCCTACACCATCCTCAGTAGGGGGAACGAATCCCACTCCCGCTGCTCTCCTCTCGCAGTAAAGAAAACGAAGACCCAGGATGGCTAGCAACTGTCATAAAGTCATACAACTTACATGTTATGGACTAAGTTTGAACTGCAACCCATCTGATTGTAAAGGCCAGGATTTAATAATCCCCGGGTATGTGTTCTACCTAAAGGGTATTTAGACCTAAGAACAAACTATGTGTGAGTTGTTTGTGAAGATGATTTCTGGGCACAGGATTACAAGAGTTTGGGACACTACCACCCGATAGAATTAAGAATGGATTCCAGCCACCAACACTTCACCCCCTTCTCACGTCAGAATTTATCCCATCAGGAAGCCTACAAAGTCAGATTGCACAACATCAAAATTCCCTCAAGACTGGGAAGCTCTCAAACACAAAGAGGAATTATGGCTTCACCTAGGGGGTCTATAACAACAAAAATAGATGAGACAACTCGTGTGCTTTATTAGCATGGTCATTTACACGCTGCATGTAAATGTATTTCATTCATGCCTTTCCAGATAGAAAAAGGAAGCTATGGGGGTTTTGTTGTTTTTGCTGCTGTCGAAGAGTGACAGATGGAATCCGTGTGTGCCCACAAACTCAAGCAAATCTTGCTTCCAATATGTAAATATCAAGTATTTTTCTGTACCAACTTTTTAATACACCAAGGACATATTGCTGTTCCCAAGACTGTACATAGGAACATCCTGCACCTGGCACGCTGGAATAATGTCAACTGTGTTTACTTCAATAATTACCTTCACACAAACACATGTAGAGATTGTATCTGAATGTCAGCTCCCGCAAGTCCATTCCCGCATCTGGCTAAGGCCCTGCGGAAGGAGATGACAGATCAAATCCCGAGAAACACTAATCCAGCCCTTGGAACATTAAGGAGTGCCAGAACTTCTAAGATTTCCCTGGAGGCATTACTCTTCTTCTTTCCAAATAACACTCATAATAAATAATGTTTAAAAATCTGTTAAACCACTAAAAGGTAAGCTGGCCGATCAAAAGGCTATCCTATTGGACGTCCCCAAAGCCAGGAGAAAGTTGTTACTGAGATAGAACTAAAATAGTTATAACTTTTTAAGCACACCAAAGATGAAGACACATGTGTTATGGAATACCCAATTTCTTCTCTCTAGAAGCATGGTTCTCAACTTTGACTATAGCCTGTCAACCTCATCATCGTTACCATATTAAGATGGCTGGGACCTCTCAGAGATTTCATTGTTTCTCAATGTGTCTTGTGTGGTGTCTCTGTGGATTTAAGGGTCATTCACTACTATTCTTGGGAGTCAGAAGTAATTTATCTGGTTAAAAAAATAATAATGGCAGTGATGATGACTAGTGAGGATTAATTAGCTTGAAGTTCTTACTTGAGTTCTTCTTATAAGTGGTGAGTTGATCTCCTTACAAATATCAGCATATATAGTCCAACCACATAAGCCATAGGAGTTGTATCACTTTATGACTCCCTGGGCATGGCGCACGTGCTAGTCAGTGCAAGCAAGTGAGCATTCCCTTCGCATGCATGCCACTAACTGGCTCTAGGCCCTGCACGGGGCTCCCTAATGGCTAGCGCTCTGAGTGTTAGTTCATATTGACCAGTGTCTATCTTGATCATCGTAGTGAACTGGCTTTGTGTTTGTTAGCTAGGATAGATCCAAAAACCAGACACTGCAGGCCTAAGAAGGGTTAGTGGACAGGGGACCCCGGCTGATAACAAGACTCCAGCAAACCCTAACCTTGCCACCCGGACCAGGCCTCCTTCCCCTTCCAGGAGACAGAGATGGGTCCGGGCATGTGCAGGGATTACAGGCGTGAGCCCCCAAGCTCCGCCTCAGAACCTTACTCTAGAGGACTCATTCAGTCCGGCGAGGCTTGGCTGGGTCATTATAAATTTCTCCACATTTTTACCTGATAACTTAAAATATATACTCTATTGTGGGTAATGTTTGTTACTAGAACGTAGGAGGCCCACTTGTCTTATTGTCATTCTATACTAAGGGCTTTGAAAGTAATCCACGGCATAGTTTTCATGATTCCTTTTTGCTTTGCTTACCACGTTGGTTTACTTCTAATAGCAAAACAAAACAAAGTAGTCAGAAAGTAAAAACGGTATTTCTAGAATATGTCCACAGAACAGGAATCTATATGTAATGCATGTCTGCAGTTTCCAATGAGGCAATGAAAATAAAGGAGGGAGTTTTAATGCACAAAAGCATCTGAACATGAAAAAAAAAGGAAAATCCTACTTTTCCAAGTGCTGCTGTCACTGTTAAATGTGGTCCACCTACTCTGCTTCCTGTAACAAGGGTGTAATTTTATTCTACCAATCCCTTAAATATCTTTTTATTTTCAAAATTCCTAATATTAAAAACATCCCTTGGAATGTAATTGCAGATACTGATCTTTCGAAGTACTGAGGCTTAGTGTAATGAAAATGTGTGTCGTGTATAGAGCTCCAGATAAATATACTGATGATAACAGGAAGAGAAATTATTCAGAGCTTCATCATGCTCCTCAAGATTATTGTAAGGAAACTCAGATTATTCAATCAAGTGTCATGCTCTGTTTGGGCCCCAGGGGGCACAAGTGAGCATCTCTAGAGAATTTTAATCCTGGGCTACCTCTTGAGATCTACCTTCAAGACGCTAAACCACAAATTCTTCCACGATTAAATCGAAACCCAATTAGGCTTTTCATTTGAGTAGAAGAAACAATATCTTCTTTCAATTTAATGCTTGCTTTGTGCACACATACCACTTTGGCACTGCTTGCTAGTCTATGCAAGACGTGTCCGATTTCAAGAGCCTCTTGTCCTAGCTAAAGCCTGGCTCTTGTCTCCAGCTTTCTCTCTCTAATGGTAACTGTTTGTTCTCACATCTCATTCTTCTCAAGATTTCACATCAAAGATGATATTCTTATTCTCCATCTCTCTCTACCTCTGGAAAATACATACAATATATTCTCCTTCCTCTCATTAGTTTAATCATGATCCTCTCAAACTTTCCTTTGAATCATAAAGAACGGCTCCTTACAGTCTCCTTTATTATAATTATCTTAAAAACATCAGTATGCATGCTAGGAACCAATCCAGCAGATCCACTAGAAAAATATGCATTTAGTTCCTCCTGCCAAGTTAGAATGGAGGGTAGTTCACTGAAGCAGCCCTGTGAATAAACCTTGTTCTCTATCATCCAGGGAAATACAAAGCCCAAGCTAAAACACAAGAATATGGTCCCTTAAAATCCTTAGCCATTGACCCTGCAATGAGTTATTCTCATTAATTTTAATTAGGTAGTGAATGAATAGTCTAAAACCCTCTCGTGTGCTCCAGCTAAACAGAACAGAAATACTCACGCTCTTGGAGCTTACCCTGTAATAGAACTTGGTCCTGTATGTGTGTTAAGAAGATCGCTCTGAGAATACTGACGGCAGAAGAAAACTAGAGGAGAAACCTTTGCAGTAAACCCAGTAAGTTGAGGGAGAAGCGAGGAATGAGTGGGAACAAGAGGTCAAATTCTGAACACACTTTGAAGTTCAAGTCACAAGATCATGGGACTACCAGTTCAGGAAGCCTGAGAGACAGACAGATGTCTGGGGTGATCCAGGCTTTTGCATGGGAGCACATGAAAGACACCTGCTGTCCCCGAGATTGCTGGAAGCCGGGCAGCCCGGGCCTGGGAGACGGGGACTGAGCATGGCGCAACGTCCTTCGAACTGGAGATGCAGAACTGTGAACGGAATACTAGAAAGCTGTCCCGGATTCCTCAATGATAGCATATCTGAGTCTCACTTTTAGCTGACATTACCATATAATGCCACATAGGCTGATTCATCCTATGCTTCATATAATTTGTAATATATTTCTTGCCCATAGCCATCATTTAACAATACAAATATTGAACATTACACATATCTAAATACAATTAGTCTAATTGCTTTACTCAACCGTTTTTGAAACAGCAAATCAACACATTTTCTACCAGAAACAGTAAAAAAAAAAATTTTAATCTCTTAAATTTATCTCAGTTAAACTTCCCTACAGATCTCTTATCAAGGACAAAAACTGGGGGGATATCAGAATACAAGTGGCTGTGATTTCATGGAGTTGGTCGGTTCAGACATTTACATAAAATACACATCTGGGTCAATTTTTAAGAGCCAGAAGATTCGATCTGGCCAGGCACCTGCATAAGATCAACTATTTTCTGTTAGCTATCCTGTTAGCATAATCAATGCAGACTCTCAAGGCAAGGAACTCTAGCCCAAATGTACCTGGATTTGAAGAATATGTATTGCCTTTTGAATTTCAAGTGCCTTTATCATTTGTTATGGTGTATCACAATGCATTATCCCCATGGCTGGTTTAATTATACTAAAATAAAATATAGAACAAAAGCTCTAATGCTGGTGAAAATTACTTTAGACTGTTCTCTTATTTAAAAAAAAAGTAGGACAGAAAGAGAAAAAATCTTAAATCACTCTCAAATGCAGAATAGGATTGATTCTCAATAAAAAAAGAAAGAAAGGGGACATGGAAATATTTTCCTTTGATATAGTACACTCATTATACAGTAATTCAATGAAATAGAAACTAGTATTATTATCTGACAGGAAAAATAATGTAACTATATTTTGACAACCTCAAAACACTACCTGATTCCTTGAAGAAGTAGAGCTATTCAACAAAATATCAGACCTGCTCTCCAAAGGCCACTGATGTTCTGAGGAAACATTTTAAAAGTAAAGATTGATAAACAACAGAAATAGACGTTGCAAATGGCAGATTCGGATCTAGAGGTCTTGTACTTTTCCCTGGCTACAGTTCGGAACAGAATGTGAAATGAAAACATTACTATATTAGAAAATTTTTTTTGTATTTGCCAGTGGTTCAAAGTAATGAGAAGGCTAAACCTGGCCATCTGACAGATCTTGCTTTTATGAGAGTCTTCTGGTTTGGTAAATTGGAATTTGTGGCAGTCTATCTTCAATGCAATAATACCAGGTTCTATGAGAAAATAATAAAAAGTGCTATTTCTCCTGTTCTGTGAGCAATTTACTTTTGAGGGCTGAATAACTCGCTTTCCATGAATTATGCAGTTCCTATTGTCTTATTGGAATAATGGAAAAAGGCAATCCCCACACAGGATTTACCGATTCCACAAACTAAAGGCAAACTATTATTTCCTTGGAGATTTAGAAAAGGACACGGCAGATTTTAGCCATATTGATTTCACGCAGCCTAAAATGCATGCCATTTAATTATTGTGAAAAAAACCAACAAAAAAAAACAAAAGTTGTTGCAGGAGATATAATGTCTCAAAGCACAGATTCAGGTGTGCAACACTCTATCACTTTGCTAACTTAATTTTCCTTCAGCCTTCCATTTCCCTCGAGGACAGGAGAACTCTGTCTGGTCCGTTCTGCCCTGGCATGGCCTCGAGTGGAGAGGTTTCTCCCTTCTGTTCTCCCTGGCGTGGGGTGAGGGGAACAGGATCTCCGTGGCCGTGTATCTGCCCAGGTCCGCCATCGCCGAGGCCAGCACCGTGGGGTTTGCCTGCCCCATGCCTGGGACCTCCGCAGCCCCCACTGCTCCTCCTTCCTCCACCATGCGTCTCTGCTCCCCACGGGGAAAGCATTCCAGGGCTCCCTGCTGCACACAGGCCCTGGCCCCGGGCAGCGCTCAGGCCCATCTGTCCAGTCAGCCCCACTCCATCCGCTCCACCTGCTGGGATCCAGGTCTCCTCCTGCCAGACGGTTTCCTAGGCAACCGTGGCAGACCGATGATGCGGCCGCTCTTCTGTTCTCCATCTCATGACTCAAAGACATCAATCAGCTTCTCCCGAGGATTTGGAGAAGAACGAGGAGTGAGTCATGCGAGTACTCTACTGTGCTGCTCAGTGGCCAAACTCTCCTCCCTTTATCATTAATTCAGAGGCCTGCCTCTCATCTCACTCAGCCAATCTTTTCTTCTTCCCATGTCTTCCCTTTGGTTCTAAGCAACAGAAGTGACTGGATGATAGTACAGTTCCTCCAACAGTACAACGAAGATCTGAAAAATCTCTAGGCTTCTGTTGGGCAAATGATGTAAGAAGGCAGGCTTTAAGAAAAGGAAAATATTGAGCCCCTCCACGCATCACGCTGTAAGGCCCGTGTTCTCCCTGCCCATGGGTGTGACGGATGGGAACTTTGGAAGCACATAAAATTATTTCCAGTCCTCCCAAGTCACTCACTGAGCAAACAGAGTATTATACTGCCACTGGGTGTCAAGAAATCTGCTTGGCAAGGGGGATGATGATAAAATTGGGACTTTTCTTTGTGGCTCTTAGAGTAGACAAAAAAAAGGTCACAAAATCAGAGGCCTGGGAGGAAGGGGGAGAATAACGGAAGGCATGGTTCTGATCGGGATCTGCAGCCAGCAGACACGGAGACGGTACACTGAAACCCTTTGTACAATTATTAGGAAATAAGACATTAAAGAAAAAAAACCCGTAGGTAATGCTGTGAAATAAAAGTAGACAGTGCTAAGCCGGGCACCATGGCTCACGCCTGTCATCCCAGCTACTCAGGAGACGGAGATCTGGGGATCATGGTTCAAAGCCAGCCCAGGCAGGAAAGTCCGTGGGACTCTCATTCCCAATGAACTACCAAAAAGCTAAAGCAGAGCTGCGGCTCAAGTGGAAGAGCACTAGCGTTGAGCAGAAAAGCTCAGGGAGGGTGCCCAGGCCTGAGTTCAAGCCCCAGGACTGGCACGCGCACACACACACACACACACACACACACACACACACACACAGAGTTGATGGTCCAATCACTGGCCAGGTGGGGAAGGGAATGTTACAAGGAGAGACCCTGGGGAGGAGGAGAAGGTGTGGAGTGCTGGTGGGGAGCGGGGGGGGGGGGGGTAGTGGGGAAGATCTTGAGCCCCAGAACAAGACTAAGAGCGGTGCAGCGCAGACTACAGGGACTCCACGGCCAGAGGCGCTGAGTGCCAAGAGGGCCGGGGACACCAGGCCTTGCGGAAGGGGAAGCCTCTGAACTGCTTCACTCACACCTTCATTCTGAATTTCTAAAAGAATCTCTGGCTACAAGACGGAGAAGAGAAGGGAAACTACGCTCCTTAAAACTGCTTCTTCGGGGCCGGGGATATGGCCTAGTGGCAAGAGTGCTTGCCTCAGATACACGAGGCCCTGGGTTCAATTCCCCAGCACCACATATATAGAAAACGGTCAGAAGTGGCTCAAGTGGCAGAGTGCCAGCCTTGAGCAAAAAGAAGCCAGGGACAGTGCTCAGGCCCTGAGTCCAAGGCCCAGGACTTGGCAAAAAAAAACAAAACAAAAACAAACAAACTGCTTCTTCATCTCCAAATTAAGGAAGATAGGAAGTATCTGTTACGACAGGTCAGTAAAGCCGCATGTGTTGAGGACTCGGCCTAGTGCCTAACCTGGGGTAAATGCCCAATAAACACTGTTTCCATTGCCATGATCCATGCAGAATTTTGTTAAGTGAAAAGTCAAGATTGCCACAGCTCAGTAAGAAGAAAGATAAATTTCATAGCCAAATATACATATTTATAATAATATTCTTTATGTGTTGGCCCTGAGTCTCATGATCACCTCTGAAGCTCCATTCTCTTGTGCAGAAATAAGAACGATTCCACACGTATTAGAGGATTGTTGTCAAGAAGTACATTAATGTCATATGCAAAAGTGCCTGGTAAAGGATTGACGGTGGTTAGTAATTCGCTTTCTTCAGCTCTCTCTTGCTAAACGAAATAACTCTTCGGGAGCTGTGTGCTATATTTATGAGGTTGTGTCATGTGTAATTCTCATTATATTGCTGTTTAATTACATTTATTGAGCGATAATTGGTCTGAGAAGCATTAACTCTACTTTCCAAAGCTCCTAACTTAGGTCTGGCTAGACAACAAAGGAAAGAGAGAAATAGAGTCTCGCCTTTCTTAAGCAGAATGAGATGAGGGAAGATTTAGAAACAGCTGAGCGCTTTGCCCTGGTAGCAGATAACTTGGTCTCAAAGGGAGAGGCAGATGGCCAAACGCAGTGCGGCCTTTCACGAGCATTCCTTTGCCTAATGGTTTTCAAGAAACGCGTGTTTGGGGGCAACGTGCCGATTCTCTGGGAGCATTAAGCAGTCTCGTTCCCCCATCTTGATGGGCACCGAGCGTCTCTTCCAGCAAAGAGGGTGAATACTCAAAATCCTCACCAGCAAACGGACTTGGCTGGAAGAAGCAGAACCAGGGGGAGAGCATGGTCACCCATGGCCGTGGGCTCGGGCCCGTCCTCCGTGGGAGACACGAGAGTCGCAGATGCACTGGAGCTGTTCCACGGCTTTGCTAAACGCTGACCTGCCGGGCGCCAGCCGTACCGCCGGGCAAACGGGATGGGTAGGCCTGTGGCCAGCACGGAGCCTAATTTAGAAGGACAAAGCCACTCACCTCACCACGCAGCCCTTCGCCCCTGAGGATGGGGAGCTGCTGAAATTCTAGGAATGGAGTCAGGGCCAGTTTTCACAGTTGTAAAACTGGGAGGAGAAATGGGAGCCATCATTCAGCCCAACCTCGCCTTTCCATCATGGAACCCACGGAAGTGTTAGCCAGAGAACTGCTTCCAACTTGAGAGAAATTCAGCACTTCATCAGAGAGGAGAGCCTTCCACAAAGCCAGTCACCCAGGCCGAGGAAGATGGTTCACAATGCAGTGCTCCTTCGACTCTGAGCCATACTGGCGGATCTTTACAAAGAAACCTCAGCACTAACCACTACATTAATTCCTCCTCAGATCTAGGACTGTCCGCGTCCATCTGTCCTTCCCTGCCCAGCAGTCCCAAGCTCTGCCCATGTGCGCTGGTCCTATTAAGATACAACTATTTAGCTGGGCACTGGTGGCTCACACCTGTCATCCTACCTACTCAGGAGGCTGAGATCTGAGGATCATGGTTCAAAGCCATGCAGGGCAGGAAAGTCCATGAGGCTCTTACCTCCAATTAATCACCAGAAAAAATGAAAGTAGCATTGTGGTTCAAGTGTACATAGAGTGCCTTGAGCTGAAGAGCTCAGGGACAGCGCCCAGGCCCAGAGTCAGGTCACACAACTGACAAAAAAAAAAAAAAAATATATATATATATATATATATATATATATATATATATATATAACTATTTCATGTGCTGCCTACTCAACCTCTGTTTTCAATGCCCCAATCTAGCAAAAATGTTGGCCATGCTATGGAGTTGACAGCAAAATAGCTCCAATCTTTTTCTCCTCCCAGGCCTTCTCATGCTCCTCCAAATAATGTCCACTTATTTTAAGAAGGATGGGCATGGTGTCTCAGGCCTGTAATCCCAGCTACTCGAGAGGGAGCGATGGGGCAGGGGGTGGGGACAGGAACCTCAGTTCACAAGGTCAGCATACACAAAAAAGAAGTCTGTGAGACGCCCATCTCAACCAAGGCCGGGTGCCCGGTCGCACACCCTTGTCACCCCTAGATAAATGAGAAAGCCCCAGTGGGAGGGTGACGGTCCAGACGTGCCCAGGCATAAAGCGAACCCCTACCCTGAAAATGCAGAAGGGGGTGGAGCTATGTCTCCAGTGGCAGAGCACCTACCTAGCAAGTGTCAGGCTCTGAGTTCAATCCCTAGTACTTTTCTCCCCCCCCCCCGCCCCCATTGTACATAATAACATATTTACTTCCTTGCAATTTAACGATGATACTATTTTAAGACACATTAGCGTTAAAAGCAGACGCACACAAGCTGCTGGTTAATTGCCTACTGGAAGGTCAGGAGGAAATCCTAAGCCAGCCTTAAGTGACACTCCACAACCAAGCCAACTGTGAGTCAGCTCTAAAAGATAAAGCGCGTTGCCGGTATCTCCCACTCAACCACAGCTCTGCTCCACTTCTTTTATGATCTGGCTCTAATGCAATTATACATACGCCAAATGAAGACATTTTAGTGTCTGCTTTGATGGTATAAGAAAAAGAAAAAATTCCCGACTCTCAGTGGCTCTTCATAACAAGCATCACTTGCTTGTCTCTCGCACACAATGGAAGCTATTTAGCAGAGGTGGCGGCCGCTCCAACCCACCACACTGGGCTCCACTTGGCTCCCGGTTCCAGGACCCAGGTTGCAGGCCAGCTCTGTTTGGGACATGCTGTTCTCATGGCACAGAGAAAGGAGCCAGAGCCAAAACCTCAATAGCTCTTTAAGCTGCTGCCAGAAGGTGGGATAATTTGCATCTCGCTGGCCGAAGCAAGCAGAGCCTCACTCACTTTCTGTGGAGAGAGGCGGCTCCCGCTGTGGGCTCCAAGTCCAGATTACATGGGATGAGGGAAAGAAAGTGCGGAATAGGTGGAAGGAAATCTAGCCCACCAGAGAAGGTACGCTCGCCTTGGTTTCCTGATTACTTAGCTTAATTCCAGGTCACAAATTAATTGTTTGTCCTCTGAATCATTTCCCTTTTTCTGGATGGCACAGGTGGCTTGTTTTCCCAGCCTCAGACTTCCATTGAAGCAAGAGACTGAGTTTAGTGAATGAAATGTGTAAGCCACGGCCTGCAATGCCTCTCGCGTGCAATTCTCGGTTTTCCTTCTCCTGTATGCTGCTGGGAGTTCAGGACCACAGACAGGAGGCTCCAGGCGCCCGATGGCTGCTTAGACCAGGCTGTGTGTGCAAAGGCCACAGCAATCTGTATGAATGAAGTCACTGAAGTTTTCATGTTTTGTCCAGGGTTAATTTGGTGCCCCATTTAGAACTCTTTGACTTGCATATCTATCTTAAGGACCTAATATTTGGGCTTTTAAAAGGTATCCTAAATTATATTGTTGGGGTTTTTTCACCCTCTCTGCGTTCATTGTATCCAACAGAGTACTCAAAGAAGGTATTTCCAGATTGAGAGAGCATATTGGCCACACAGCTAGACAACAACAAAGATCTAACACATGTATGTGATACCATGATTCCATCCAGAAAAACATGAATCTTCTCCCCTAGGATTCAATGGAAACACATTAATCATCTCCAGGCCTGTAATCCCAGTTACTCAAGAGGCAGAGATTAGAAGGACTGTGGTTTGAGGCCAATGTAGGTGAAAGTTAACAAATCATCATCTCTACAAACGAGATGGGCTAGCAGTGCACGCCTGTAACATTAGCTATGTGGAGGCAAAGGTAAGAAGATTATTGTCTGACGTCTGCTCAGGCAATAAAAAAAAAAATGTAAGGTCCTATCTGAAAAAATAAAATGCTCATGTCTATGCCAGCTACTCAGGAGACTAAGATCTGAGGATCACAGTTCAAAGCCCACCCAGACAGGTAAGTCCCCCATGAGACTCTTGTCTCCAATTAACCACTCAAAAACCAGAGTGGTGCTGTGGCTCAAGTAGTAGACTCAGGGAGAGCACCCGGGCTCTGAGTTCAAACCCTCAATCACCAAGAAGAAAAAAAAAAAGCAAAATGAGCTGGGGACATGGATCAAGTATTAAAATACTTGCCTGGTAAGTGAAGGCCCTGAACACAAGCTTTTTAACCACGAAAAAGACACTCAACCCTTCTCACAACTACTCTGTGATCCTGAAAGAAGCTAGATTCCAGGGCCAGGGTTTATAGCAACAATGACTTCTCATTTCATAAGAAAGCAGCAGCAGTCCCAGACACTTATTGCTTAAGCAAGAGATGAAGAGCAGAAAGGTTGGGTTATTACTCCACCTCCACAAAACCTTCACAGGTGTGAGGGAGACAGAGAGAGCGAAAGAGAGCGCCTCTTTGCTCTTCACTCCTATAGTTCTCTTCTGGGGAATTTCTACTTTGCCTCTAGGCTCCTAAGCATGTCACGATGAGAAGGTATATAATCCATTCCTTTTAATGTAATGCTTTTCTCCACCAAGCGTTTTCCTGGGAGACTAATACATTTCTTAGTGGGAATGGAGGCTCGGCTTGAGGCTGCTCGGCTTTCCGGGTTGGGAAACCACACCATGGAAGGGCGTCATGGAACAGAGCTCAGGGAATCCTGGAGACGGGCCCTGCCCAGAGGAAACGGGGCACTGACCCCAGTGAGAAGGGAGAGGGAGGGCGCCCTTCTCTTTCCGAATCTCTAAGGAACTGTATTGGAAAAGGATCTTTTTGGGTGGGGAAAGGTGGGAGAAAAACGAGGGAGGAGGTAGCAAGTTTAAGAAAATGTACTCACTGCCTTATGTACGAAACTGTAACCCCTCTGTACATCACTCTGACAATAAATAGATGCAAAAAAAAAAAGGATCTTTGCACCCAAAGAATGGAGGGCGATCCCTCCTCGGCCAATCTCTCCTCTGCCACTGATCGCTTTATCCACAAACTTCCTCCGGAGTTAGAATTACAGTCCGTGGAGAGCCCGCGTTTTCTCCCTGCCACTTACACACAGTCTCTCGTGGATGTATTTCTCTGCCCCTCAGCAGCTTGGCCTCTCGCGTGAGCATTACGTCTTCCTTCACCCCCACCCAATGTCTTGACCGGCTCTCTCTATGGAGCAGACCAGAGAGAAACACAAAAAACACCACAGAAAGCTCCAACCAAGGATTCAAATATGTGGAAGAATCAGTGAACTGGGAGATCATTTGAAATTAACCAATCAGTGTGACAATTTGTTTAGAACGGGAAGAATGCAGACAGCACAAAGACCCTCAGGATACCATCAAGGACAAAAATAAATGAAACTACAAGACTTTTATTGGGTTGTTTTTTTTTATTTCTTTCGACTTTCCTAACTTTGGGGCAATGTTTTAGAAGATTCGTGGTAATGTTTTGCAATACTGCTATTAAATTGGTTCTGAAGTATTTTACTTCTTTGACAAAATTATAAAAGAGTTACCTTAATTTTATTTTCTAATTGTTTGATTCTAGAAACACAACTGATGATATTTATTGTCCTAACATCCACCAACCTTATTTTTATTAATGACTATCAATTGTACTAAATGATTTCACTAGGATACTTCCCACATATATATCATAAACCAGATACGCAAAGCCCAACAGACCCAGACAAGTGCAGCCCGAAGAGTAGCTCCAAGTGCCTCACAACATAATGGTGTGTAAATCATATTTCCTCTAAGAGTTAAAGACAAATACCCACTGCTAGAATAATTTGTTGTTAAATACACAATATAATAAAACATAAAATATGACTTAATGGCATCAAATTTGAGAAAGGAAGTAAATGTGGACAGGTTTTATGCATAAAGTTACATTACCTTCCAGCAGAACAAATAATAAGACATTTTATGTCAGCTCCATAATAACTTGGAAGCAAACAAAATTTAAGTAGATACCTAAAAAAAGAAAGTGGAAAAGATAAAAGCATATCACTGCAGGAAATTATCCAAAGGAGACAAAAGGAAAAGGGGCCTACAAAACAATCAGAAATGGAAGTGGTCAAAATGTCAATATTAACTTCTTGCCTCTCGGTAGTTACTTTGAATGTCATTTTGACGATTGCATTGTACTGGTTGTATTGCATTTTGAATGTAACTGGCAGGAGTTCTCTGGTCAGGCCACAGAGTGATTGGATGAATTCCTACCCAAGATGCACTTGACATTTAAGAGACTGAGAGGGGAGAAATGAAAGAAAGATGATATTCCATTCAAATGGCGAGCAGAAGACAGCTGCGTAGCTTTGCTTACATGAAAGAAAGGACATCTTCTCTGTCCAGATCTGTCACTGGAGATGAAGGAAGCTACTGTGTAATAATTAACACAAATAGGGAAATAATACTTTCACCAGCCTCCACACGGATTTCCACATGTGGGAGAATAAAATCAGGCCTGTCCTCATACCACACACCAACATGAACCAGAAACTACAGTTATAAAATTCCAAAAATATTGGTTTTGACCATGACTATTTGAATCTGACACTGGAAGCACAAGTAACCAAAGCAAACAATAAATGAACGGGACTGTCTCTAACAACAGCTTCCTCATTGCAAACACAGTACATCTGCAAGATGAAAAGGCCTCCTACAGACTGGGAGGAAATGTTTAGGAATCCCACGTTTGACAAGGAGAAACCTCCCAAAATTACAGTCAAGAAAATTCAGATACCACTCAGGCGCAAGTAAATTAATAATCTAATTTTCTAAATGGGCAGACAGCTTCGCTAAATGTCCCCAAATTCACTTGTTGAAACTTGAATGCCAATGTGAAATGACCATTAGAGGTGGGGTCACTAGGAGATGAGCGAGTCACTGGGTAGAAAGCCTTAGTGAATGGGACTAAGGCCTTGGCCAGGCGTGGTGGCCCATGCCTATAATCCCAGCCACATGGGGAACCTAGGTAAGAGAATCACAGTCTGAGTCTGGCTACGGGAAGGCATATAGGATCCTATCTGAAAAATGACAATAGCAAAAAGGGACAGAGGCATGGCCCAACTGGTAGAGCACCATCTAGTAACCAGGAAGTCCTGACTTCCAACCCTGATGCCACTAAAAAGATAGTAAGGTAGGCATCATACAGTATTTGACTTCATTCTCTTCTGCTCCTCTGCCTGGGGACATAGTGCTCATCGTCTTGCCTTTGACCCTCATCTCTACAGTAGCACCCAGAAAGAAGGGCTCAGCAGACACCAAACACCAGCACCTGATGCAGAGCTTCCTGGCCCCAGCATCGCTAGACATGGGTCTGTTGGCTTCACAACTTACTTAGCCTGGTGTTTTGGTGCAACAGCACCAGTAGACAAGACCTGAGTAGACATTTTCACAGGGAAGATAGCGGAAATGACAAGCTACACGGAAGCGTTCAACATCACAAACACCAGTGATAACTGCAACTCGACACACTCATCCTCAGGACGACGCTCAGCCGACAGATGGGAGACGGTAGGCGTCGAGGTGGATAAATGGAACCCTCGGGCGCTGCGAATGGAAATGAACACCGCCACCACCGGTGAGGAGAACAGGATGGAGGCTTCCCAACAGGTTACAGACAACTCCCATCTGACCCAGCCAGCCCACTCAATATATGGACAGGGGAAACCAGCCGCCTGAAGAACTATCGGCGCTCTCTTATTCATGGCAGCATCGTTCACAATGTTTGAGCGAAGGAAGCAATGTGGCACCCGTCAACGAGTTAGCACGTTAAACAAATTCATATACATATATAAGTTATATATGTTATATATATTATATAGATATACAAGGAACTATTATTACCCAGCCCTTCAAAAGAAGGAATCACTGCCCTTGGCCTCTGCATGGATAAATCTGGAGACTCCAATCTCCCAGAATGCCAAGCACAGAAAGATCAGCACCATACTGTCTCAGAGAGAGCTCAAGGGGAAAACCCCCAGTGTGCTGATGGGCGCCCACGCTGGGGCTGGGGCAGAGTCTGGGGGAGGGGAGATGCTGACCGGAAGACCACAAACCTTCAGCTATTTGAGGAACAAGGTCTCAGGATCTATTGGACAGCATGGGACATCTACTTAATCACACTGAGGAGGAGCCGGCGCCGGTGGCTCGCGCCTGCAAGTATAGCAACTCAGGAGGCGGAGATCTGAGAATCACAGTTTGAAGCCAGCCCAGGAAGGAAAGTCTGTGAGGCTCTCATCTCCAATTAAGCACCAAGAAAGCCAGGAGGGGAGCTGTGGTTCAAGTGGTAGAGAGTCAGCTTTGAGCACAAAGGTCAGGAACAGAGCACAGGCCCTGAATTCAAGCCCCAGGAATGGCACAAAGAATAATAATAAATAATGACACCGAACCAGGTTTTTTGAGTTGTTTGGATTTTTTTTTTAAGACACTGAGGTTTGAACTCAGGACTTTCTACTTGCTAGACAAATGCTGTACAACTTGAGCCACATCTCCAGATCTTGTTGCTTAGCAATTTTTCAGATAGGATCTTGGCTCTGGGCCCAGACCAGCCTCAGATTTTTGTCCTTTCCTCTATGCTTCCTTCGTAGCTTCGATTGCAGGTAGGAGCTATCAGGCGCTGTTTGTTCATTGAGAAAGGGCCTCACTTTTTTGACCCAACTAGCTTTGAACCACTTCCTATCTCCACTTCCCAAGTAGCTGGGATTCCAGGCACAAAGCTACAAAAGCAAATTATAAGTGCCTTCAACCTTTCTCCTACCCTGTCCTCTCCCCCACACCAACTGGTAGCCAGATATGACAAAGGACATGCTGGTCCACTTTATTGTGGTGATCATAACATGCCATACCCATGTATCAAATGATCTTATTCATTGTCCACCTCGAATACACACAATAATAAGAAAACCCGAGGAGAAAAAAGAGAGATTATGGGTCTTGTGGCCAGACAATTGGAAGGAAGGAGAGAAAGGATGGAAAGAAAGGAAAACATCAAGTTTTCCTCACCATAGACAACAAAAGAATGGAATGTGGTATTCTCACTTATCACACAAATATTAACAGAACATTTTAGAATGCATCTGGCCAATGAGATGTCATATTTCTTAGAATGCTTAAAATGTTAATGGCATGCCATTTCAACCTCAGAATGACAAATAGCAAAACCTCCTGGAAATGATTACTAAGCTAGCATGCATCCTGGGAATTTGAAGAGCTGACCTTTAAAGTCTAGAAATCAAGAAGCAATTGGGTATAATCTAACATTTGCCCACTTTTCTATTAATGTGCAACATCTTTCTAAAACTGTCAACACTCGTGTTTCTGTGGAGTGGGGCTTCTCGTGCTTTTAATAAGTCTTCTCTTTCTGCTGAAAGAGAAAGAAAACAATGAAGTCAGACTCCTATTTAAATACTTGGTCGGTAATTTTGCCTTGTTTCCTATTGTTTTGCACATCCAAGATAATCAATAAAAAGAATACAATAAAAAAATCTTAGAAGAGAGCAAGAAATATAACCTTTCCTGAGAACATCTGGGCCGCGTCTGATTGGCTTCCTGGAATCGAGGTCCTCGGTGGCAATTCTGGTTGTGCCCTGGTCCTTATTGGAGGTTTTATGTCTGTTCTGGTAATGAGCTTCCCAGCCTCAGTCCTGGGCCTCTTGCCCTGGGCCATGTCATCATCTTTTTCTTCTTTCTTTCTTTCTTTCTTTATTTTTGTTCTCTCAGTCTATGATTTGCTACAGCTTGTTCTTTTAAGCCTCTCTGTAGTTATCTGACACTGGAAGCCCCTTCTCGAGGTATTTTTCTCTCCACAATTTCACTTTCTTTCTAGCCCCAGAAAATGTCACCTGAATGTGTGGGCAGTTCTCCAATCTGGCAAGTACAATCAGATACACTGAACAGATTATTTTTTAACTCTCCTCTTAAAAAAGAAAATTATGAAATGTTCTTTATCTTCATGTTCTCCAAATCAATTGAAAGCCCTTTGTACAACTGCTAAAAAAAAATACAGAGACCACTTCATTTCTAAAAATAATGGAGTTCCTCCCCATTTGTCCTCAGTGATAGGGGACAGGGTCATTTCTTTTCTGATAATCTGCTTCAGTGATAATTATCACAACAGCTGAGTGGTTGAAATTTTTATAAGGTTGTATGTCAAAACAACAACAACACAAAACAACATCAAAATAGGCTTGAACAGAAATTAATCCATCTTGTGATCTAGAAGTCACATAAGCTTCCTGAGTTCTTCCAGTAATTTCTATGGACAATACACCATGTGTTATTTTCTCTGGTAGTTTCTGCTTTCTGAGATTTGAACAAGTGGAAATGAACTGTTTGAAACCAAGAACTGACCAAATAGCTGTCTTGCTGTACAAGTGGGGACCCACACAATCTATATACCAAAATTTACATTTGAACAAGCACTTTATACTATAAACACTTTATGTACCGAATAGCACAGATTTGGAATAAAGTGTATTAAGTAAGTACAACTGTATTCTGTGTATCTATGAAACGGTTTATTGCAAGAGAAGCTATGTATCCAAACTGGTTTCGATTCTTCATTCAATGTTATTCCCCGTAAGTGGGATATAATATAATATGATATAATGACTATGACAACTCATAAGACTGGTTGGTACAGTTAATTAACACTGGCTAAAAGCTTTGAAATTCGTAAAGATGTTTCATATTTCCCAGATTTATTATATTCTATAGAGTGGTCTTGTTTGTCTGCTTGCACTGCAAAACAAAAGAACAGCAGTGCACATAAAAGACATTAAAAATGTGCCTTCACATTTTAGAGTATTTGTTCCAATACAGATTTCGAAGGCATACTTAAAACAAAAACAATTTCTGAGTTACAGAGCAACTTCCTTGAATTAAAGCTCAGAGGCTAGCACAAAAGTCAATGGTTTTTCCCATGAAGATTCTTTTAAACTACAGGCGTAAAGAAGATTCCTCTCACTGGCTTCATTTAATGGTTAATTTAATCTTAAATACACTCATCAGTACAGTGCTTTTATTAAAATAGAATCACTTCCACGGAACCTGACTCGCACCTTCCAAAGACATGAATCTTTTTTAATGTAATACCAGAAAATCTATAAATTTCCTGATAACTTAAGTTAATCATATATATATATGTATGTAACATATAGCTAAAGATATGTCTGTACACATATATTCATGAATGCCTTGATTAAAAATCAAGATATAAATAACATGAGAATTTATAACAATGATACTAATATGAATACAGAGGAAAAATAATTGTATGTAATATAAATAGTTCTCCCTTGGTCCAAGACAACTGCAATATAATGTCTCATTTTCTAAATCTAGAAAAAAATGGAGACATTATTGCAAATATAATTGCAACACCTGACATCTATAGAGAAGCATATTCATGCAATATCTGTTCTCCTAGTGCCTTCTTGGTCTAAGGTAAGTTTTGGAGGTATACATTGTCAGATTGCTTTATTCAAGCTAGATAAATTAGAGCAAAATGAATCTTCACAATGACAGTGTCCATTGAGAAAGAAATTTAGTCAAAAGAAAACCCATTTATGTTTCATAGGTTTCACCAGTGATCCCATGAATCAGAAATGATCCTTTTAGTTCGGTCCTTTTCGTTGTTATGTCTCTAGGAAACATGGATCTGAAAACTATTCTAATGAAGCTTATAAATGTAATGTTAGCTTGTTGCCAGAGACATTATTTAATATATGATACTCTGTTTTAAAGGTCCAATTGCATTTTATAAATGCCACTAGCAACAGCTGCCCCAATCCTAGGCCTGGCCCAGCTCAATGTCGGCTTTCCACATGCCACCCTTGGGTGCTCATTCCAGTCCATCTGAGGAATGGCTTTGGTTTGGGTTTGGTTATTGTGCCAGTATAAGGACTTGAACTCAGGGCAGCTGCTGTCTTTTAATTTTTTCACTCAGGGATGGTGCTGTACCACTTGAGCTACACCTTCACTTCTGGCTTTGGGGTGGTTGATTACAGATAAAAGTCTCACAGACCAGACCAGCTTTGAACCTCAATCCTCAGATCTCAGCTTCCGGCGCAGCTAGGATTACAGGTGTCAGTGTCGCGCTCCTGGCTTGAGGGCCGGTCATTAGGAAGGGCAGTGGCATTGAGCAGAGATGTAAGCACCTGGGCCCCAAGCCTCGCTCTAGCTCCTGGTTCCAGCCACAGGACTGCCCTGGGCTGGTGGTGTTCAGTGCCCTGATTTCTGTGAACAGAAGAACAAAGCAGGGACACGGAGCCCCTTTCTTCCTGAGCACCTAATGGCCAACTCCAATGCTTTTCTGACCTAGATTCTATTTCCTCCTCCTAACAAGCTCTTCCCAGATCTCTGTCTTTTTAAGATGCAACGGCTAGAATGTTGCTAGCTGTTACCCATATAAGTCTTCAAGAAGCATTACCAGCAGCCTTCTGTGGCCATTAGAGGAAAGAGGATTCTCTAATCCAGTCTCTTTGACTAAAGACTATAAAGACATTTTCTTGGGATGGTAATTTCCCCAGGGCTAGATGGAAGGGACACACACACACACACACACACACACACACACACACACACACACACACACACACGAAAACTTCCTTTGCTGTAGGAATTCTCGGAGCTTCTAATGCGCTCACGTGCAGTGCGGTTTCGTAAGAAGTGGGGAGAAGATAAGTAGCATTTTAAAGTTTGGTTGTAGAAATAAAGCTCTCATTTCCCAGGGAGTCTCCTAGGAATCGTGAGAGGTGCTTAGGGAATTGCTGGGTTTTTTTTTTGTTTTGTTTTTAGCAATTATTCTAAAACCAAATACACTGTATGTGTGCACCCTGCTGCTACACTTGTCTTCTCCACTCGGCTGGAAGACATAATCACAGAAGCAGAGTTAGCTCTCCCTTAGCTCTAGATAGTGACCGAGTTAAGATAAGTTAATATCCTCTCCTTGCTCCTCCTCCCATTCCCTGGCACTCTGTCTGACCCAGGTCATTGGGCCCCCACACAACCACCTAGCTCCAGGAGTGATCGCTGCCATGCTGTCTTGCACCCAGGTGCCATGAACATTTCTTTCCAAGTCTACCCTTCGGCAAGAAGCAAACTCTGAAGGCAGCTCTGAGCTGGAGCCTGACCTGCTGTCCACCGCCCAGTCTCGGGGCAAGGGCTCTGCCCCTGTGGCATACGCCCGCTACTGACGCACATCTGCACCATAGCCTGGTCCTGTGAGCCTCCCCAAGCCAGTGTGTCCGGCTCCTCCGCTCCCGCAGTGCGTGTGCTTGATTCAGATGCTCACTGCAGAGGCCTGGCCTCGGGCCCGGCCCCCAGCTGGGGGACTGCTCCCTAGCTGTCCTACATCCTTTGGAACTCGAAGCCACTTTCCTAGCCCTAAAATGAGAGGTTCGACAGAGAAAACCGGCAATCCAAAACAGAAAAAGAAGACACGATTTCTCATTTTACTTATTCTAGTCAATTGAATGAGTTCACCTAAAAACTTTACACGAAGGGGACAAAAACCCAGTCACAAAACCTAGGGGAAAGAGGAAGTATGCTGTATCGACGATGACCATGGAATGTTGATTAAAAACTCTCCCAACAGGCTGGGGATATGGCCTAGTGGCAAGAGAGCCTGCCTCGTATACATGAGGCCCTGGGTTCGATTCCCCAGCACCACATATACAGAAAACGGCCAGAAGTGGCGCTGTGGCTCAAGTGGCAGAGTGCTAGCCTTGAGCAAAAGGAAGCCAGGGACAGTGCTCAGGCCCTGAGTCCAAGGCCCAGGACTGGCCAAAAAAAAAAAAAAAACTCTCCCAACAATGGAAACCATGTGCAAATTCTTACTGGAAATGAAGCCTACTAGTCTGGGACTTCCACACATGGTCATTCTGGGAATGTAGCATGAAAGCTCTCGGGAGGTCTCTCGCAAATTCCCTCACGACGATGGGGTCTCCACACCCCCGGCCTTGGCCAGCCTCCCCATGCCCCCTCCTCACACCCCCCCCTCTGCCCTCCCCCCCCCACCCTCCCACAGCCCCTCGCTGAAGGTGGACCGGCTTCTATGAGCCCGCTCATAACATAGCAGCCAGGCGCTCAGCTGCAGGTGCTGAAAGCTGCAGATTACCCATTAGCCTCGCTCAAGCTCCGAGGGTCCAGAATTTCGTGTAAGGTATATTTAGTCACCTCGTATGGCCCTGTGACCCTGCCAGGTAAACGAGTAGCTGATCGCATGGCTATCCACCAAAGCACACATCTTGATCTGCCCATCATAAGCTTCCTGCTTCTATCTCCTGGCCTACATCTCTTATTTCTGGGTTCTTTCCCTTAAGAAGTTAGAATGGTGTCTCACCACCCAGCCACCAGATCCCAAAGGAGATGACAAGCACAGATTCTACCCGAGCTGGAAGAAAAGGAAACTATTTACTTCTAAATAATAGGATATCATTGGCAAAACTCTCTTGTATTTAGGTCTAGGATTTTTTTTTTTCTTTTTGGTCTCTCGTGGGGCTTGAACTTGGCCTGAGTGCTGTCCCTGAGCTCTTGTGGCTCACTCTACCACGGTGAGCCACAGCTCCACTTCTGGTTTTCTGGTGGCTGATTGGAGATAAGAGCCTCACAGGCTTTCTTGACTAGGCTGGCTTCGAAATGTGACCCTCAGATCTCAGCCTCCTGAACGATCAGGAATGCAGGCATGAGCCACCGGCACCCAGCTTTTAAAAAAAATTAATATTAAAATAATCTGGGTGGAGAGCATTTCCACAGAGAAAATAACATCTGGCCACTGGCTAATAAATAATTCTAATTTTCCTGGGCAGAGTACAGTTACTATCATTCATGTTCAGAGCCATAGAGATGTATGTGAGACAGTGTAGAATTCAGTGGGGGGGGAATCCTGTAAAAGGGGACAGATATTGTTAAATACACCAGTGCGCCTAATTATGGCTGACTCAGCAGGCTTCACACCTACTCTTCCTGATTTCCTTCTTCAACATAATTGGGAGGATGTCATATTTTTAAACCTCTTATGTTACCGGTTTCATTCCTGATTTGAATAAATGCAGGCAAATACACATTGTATGCCCAGTGTGTCCCTTATTAAGGGAACTCTTAAACGACAGATATCAAAGCACATTTTAATAACAATGACCTAAAAATCAATTATGGAAATAAATGAAACTTCAATGCGCCTTTTCCATGCGTATTATTGTTGAGAAGCATGAAGAACCAGAAATGGAGAAGTAGTTTCCATTCCATGAAAGATGTGGGACTGAAATATTAATACCTGATCCTAAATTATTTGTGAACCTTTTTCCTTCTTATTTCTTCTAACACGAATAAGAGTGATATCTTACTGTGCCTTTTTGTTTTAAAAATTCAAACCTCCAGTTGCTAAAGCAGTTGAGGCAGGAGATTTCTGAGACTAAGGAGACCCTTTTATAAGTTTTCTACAGAAAGTAAAAGAAATCCAGAAAGAGTATTTGTAGAAAAGAATAAAATGGTATCTATGTAACTGAAACTCCAAAATATATCCAGCTCCTAATTTAGTTTTAGCTGATAACACCTCACCTAATCACTGGCTTCTCAAAGCACTGTGCTTGCACATGCGCGCACACACGCACACACACGCACACACACGCACACACACACACACACCCTCTGTCCCATCTTTCAGCTGCTGTATGAAGACTCCAAAACCCTGCAGTCCTACAGGGAGTTAGCATGGAAGGAACCTGGAATCCTGAGTGACCAGTGAAGCAGAATCCCCATCCCTATCTTGACATATACATTGCTGTGCATTGAATGAAATTATATACACATATGTAGAAAGGTATTATATAGGTATGTAGCCACTATTGTTATATATGTATATAATATTATATGTATTAAGTGGTATCAACTATATACATATATTCATGTATAAATGTATTAAATATGTATTTCTGCATATAATATTATCATATGTATATATTTATATAAATACACTTATATATACATATGATAATATCATATGGTATTAAATGGTATTAAATATATATACATATTATATATACATACAGACAAAATAAGGTATTGTATACCCATATATGTATATGTGTGTATATATACATATATGTATATGTGTGTATAATACATATGCATGTATATATAAATGTTTATGTAGGTGTACATATGTATATTACATCTATAATATATCTATATATGTATATCTATATTTATATATGTATATTTACATATATATAATACCTTGTTTGGGGAAGGCTATTATTATTTTATATACGCATATTTATATAATACTTTATTTTGTGAAAGTTACTATTATTTTCCCAACACAAAATGTTTTCCACATTTTAAATTGTGACATGTTAAAATTAAATTGCCCTCCAGGGAGACTGAACCTATCTACACATTTAGCAAGAATACCCTGGAGAGCTTCTTTAACAACTCCTTATAGGACTTGGATAATTTGGATCATGTTTGGGGTGAAATGCTTTATCATTGTGTGTGTCTAAGAGCTATACTGACTTATCATTTTTATTTTTCACTTCTGGCATGTACCTGTTTTCTACAGTGTTATTAGGTTTTTTTATTCGTTTTTCTCCATGTGCCTTAATAAAATAACTAAATACTATGTTGCGTGCAAAGCAAACATTTTTCCTAGTTTATCCTTTCATATTTTGCTGTATGCTACTCTTTCCAATAGAAATGGTTATCATGTTTACTACGTTGATCAATCTTCTAAATCTTATGCACAAACACTCACATTTATAAATAATCAAAATAACCTGTATTTTCACCCGGATCTTAAGTTCCAGTTATCAGATGCTACATAGCAAATTCCCCCAAAGCACAGTGATTTCATTACCATCATTCATTCTTGTCACTCATGATCCAGAAATCGGCCCGATGTGGGGGTGGGAGTGGGGGGGTTCTCACTTAGATCTCTTCAAACCATGGAAATTCATTCCAGGAACTTGAGTTACCCCCCCCCCCCCCAAGTTTCTACCCTTGCCTCTGCCGGTGGATTCTATGCTTTGGGCTGAGATTGTCCCACATAGTTCAGGTCAGTACCTGGGCTCCCCAAGGCAAATGCCGAGAGAGAGAGAGAGAGAGAGAGAGAGAGAGGAGAGAGGAGAGAGAGAGAGAGAGAGAGAGAGAGAGAGAGAGAGAGAGAGAGAGAGAGAGACATTGTTGGCAAGCTTGAAAGCTGACATATGTTAGGAGGAGGCTTTATTCATGGAATAAACCCATTGTGGCATGAATACCATGAAGTCCCTCCATTTCAGCATCAGGCTGGGGTTACAATTTGGAGTTTGATGGAGAGCTACCGTTGGGTAGTCACTGCGACCCAGATGCAGATCGTCTCTGTTCCTGTTCCGCGCGCCCTCGGGCCTGGGCGCTCCTTCTCTCATCGCTGCCTTCACACCACCACCTCTGTGTCACCGCTGTGCCTGAGGATCTAGATTTCCGCATACATGGAGTCCCAGCAGCACGCCTGGGTTAGTGAAGGTGGCTTAGTGCGTGGAGATTTGCCCGTGTTGTGGTGTGTTCTGTAGTATTTAATATATGACTATACTAAAGCATTTAAAGTATAACTACAGCACGGCTAAGTTGTCCACGTACCTGCTTCGCTTCAAGCAATCCTACTGTCTAGTCAATAACTCTGCTAGAAAGCAGACGTTGTAACTTGTAAGACATTTCAATCGTGAGCCCATGATCACACCTTTGTTTGTTTTTCTTGTGAGCTTAGAGAATTTACCCAGTTGGTTTGCAGAGGGCCACACTTCTGGACAGCAAACAAGACCCTGAGCTCAAGCCTTAGCACGGCACAACAAAAGCCAAGCCGAGAGGGGAGCTGGTGCCGCCACTAATGCACGACTCGTGGCAGGACTTGCCTAAAATACTCACAGACAAAAAACAAAGACCAAGAAATCAATAATAATGCCGTCCTCTGAATAAGCTCCCGTCTGACAGATCGCTGTCCTTTCCTCTATAAGGATGCCCAACCTCCCCCCATGAGCAAGCTGCCTGCTGGTCCTCCCAGCCTCTGACATCCCTGCCCCCCCCGTCCTCCAGCCCCCCCCCCCGCCCCCCTGGTCCTCCCAGCCCCTGACATCCCTGCCCCCCCCCGTCCTCCAGCCCACCCCCACCCCCGTCCTCCCAACCCCTGACATCCCTGCCCCCCCCGCCCCCCCAGACCCCCCCACCCCCCTGGTCCTCCCAGCCCCTGACATCCCTGCCCCCCCCCCCGTCCTCCAGCCCACCCCCACCCCCGTCCTCCCAGCCCCTGACATCCCTGACCCCCCCGCCCCCCAGCCCCCCCCCCCGCCCCCCGGTCCTCCCAGCCCCTGACATCCCTGCCCCCCCTCCTCCAGCCCACCCCCACCCCCATCCTCCCAGCCCCTGACATCCCTGCCCCCCCCGCCCCCCAGCCCCCCCGCCCCCCTGGTCCTCCCAGCCCCTGACATCCCTGCGCCCCCCGTCCTCCAGCCCACCCCCACCCCCGTCCTCCCAGCCCCTGATATCCTGGCTCCCCACTGGTTGACACCCTCACTCTGTGTCTTCTAAAGAGGCCTTTACTTTTATCACAAATATACACCAAAAATAAATTTTTAGCTTTTGATTTTATGTCTTCTTCACCCCAGCGAGGTCACAGTCTCTGGGGAAAGGCCTGGCTCTTCTTTCAGGCAGAGCTATCAGAAATTCTGGGTTTCTTTTTCTTGATGATATACTACATGATCCTTAGCTGAGACCCACCCCCCCCCCCACCACCGTTTGGGGGTGCGGTGGGAATTCACGTGCAGCCCTAACTGGAAGAAGGAGGTTACTAGGGTATGCTTCCAGAGGTCTCTCTTGTCCCTGGCCTGCTCTCTCTGCCCTCCCCTCCCCTCCCCTTCCCTTCCTCTCTCTCTCTCCTCTCTCCCTTCTCTTTCTTTCCTGGCCACCATAAAGTAAACATCTCCGCTCCCCCAAGCCTTCGCCTCCATGCTCTATGTCACCTCCCACCCACAGCAGAGGGGCAAAGACTCACGGGCTGACACCTCAGAAACAAATCAGCCCAAACCCGCCTTCCCAGCTTCTCATGCTTCTCCCAGGAGCTTGTCAGGAGGGAGGGAGGGAGGGAGGGAGGGAGGGAGGGAGGGAGGGAGGGAGGGAGGGAGGGAGGGAGGGAGGGAGGGAGGGAGGGAGGGAGGGAGGAAGGAAAGAAGGAATGGAGGAAGGAAAGAAGGGAGGGAGGGAAGAAGGGAGGAAGGGAGGGAGGGAGGGAGGGACAGAGGGAGGGAGGGAGGGAGGGAGGGAGGGAGGGAGGGAGGGAGGGAGGGAGGGAGGGAGGGAGGGAGGGAGGGAGGGAAGGAAGGACCCTAATATGGGTATATAATTTCACATAAAGGCCCTGGACAAAAACACATTATTATTAATGAGCTCACCAATCACTACAAAGAAGAAAGGAAATACACTCTGAATCCTCACCCTGATCTCCCCTACCAACTTTCTGCCGTTCAGCAATCGATGAGAAGATTCTGGAGTGCTGGAGCAGCTGCCCACTGCCTGCCCTGATGCCAAGCGCCCTGCAGTCCATCTCCACACCAGATTCCAGGCCCCCTCTCCAGAATCCTCAGAGAAAATTCTAGAGCTTTGGTAGTGACCTATAAAGACAGGCATGGCTGATCAGGGTGCCTGGGATCGTTCCTGGAATCTCACTGGCTTTTTCTGTTACTTATATTTTATTGTTGACAAACTTAGTAATATTTGATTTTATTAACTTTGGCAGTTAATCTGTTAAAAAAAACAAATACAGATTAATATATGATGAAAGAAGGCCTTTAACTTAGCAATCTAGTAACAGCATGTTCCTGGAGTAGTGGTTATAAAAAATAATTATTTTAGTAATATTTTTATAGTAGAAATGTTAAAGGAATTATTCAAAATAGATTTGTAAATTTAATGATAAAACACATAAACTTCTAAGTACAGTATTCACATGTATTAGTTCCTCATTATTATTACTATTTGTTTCTTGTCCAGTCCTTATTATACCTATTTCGCTCTATGAAGGACAAAGATGTACTTATGTAAATGTAAGCTAAAGAGATAGAATACCATTTTCCAAATCCACTTGACAGCCAGGAAAGGAAAAAAAAGCTAAAAAGAGATCATTCACTTACAAAACCTTTTGCATAACTAATCACCTGGAAGTCTTCATGTGAGCAGTCTTTGTTACCTGGAGGGGTCATTTGTACAAATGTGACACCAAGATGAAATCTTTCGGTATCACCTGCTGCTCCCAATGCTCAGAAAATCAGAACCAATGTTAGGCATTCTAGACAGCTGTGGTTAGTTAACTTGTTTGAAAAATTAATGACTACCGTTTAGGAGATGGGTATCACATGTGTCAGATCTCAGTGCAATGCTTGATACAGTACTTCCTCCAACCTTAATTTAAAAATCCATCCAAGCCTGCTTTGATAGGCTGGTTCCTACAAGGACTGAGAGCTGCCAGAGGAGCACAAACAACAGGGCAGGAGTGATGAACTACCACCTGTCACACCGTGGGAGAAGTGTCTGCCAGGCCCAGAGATCAGTGTTCAGCCCGTTCTCCGCGTTTTATTAATGACCAGCAAAAGAATATAAACAGCCTTTTCATTACACTTGCATAGCCTGCAGAGAATAATACAAGCCAATGAGCAGCATGCAAAAAAAAAAAAAATATGGAGCGACCGAATTAAGATAGCTTTGGAGATGCAACTATGGAATAATACAAGTTAATCTCTCTCTCCCATTATGTTATTCAATGAGATGAACATAAAAATAGGGAAAAGATATTTAAGTGGACCTCATTAAAAAGATAATTCCTATTTCAAGACAGAAGTAACTGTGCCATGAACAAGAAAACATCTGAAAGCAAGAGGTCTCGTGGTAGAAGCTCTGTCACTGACGGTGGGGGAGGTAGGAAGTCGGGAACAAAAACCTCATGATCCCCTCATCAGAGACCAAATAATTTGCTATAATTATATAACAGACAAGGAAAAATTTCATCATTGTACTTTTAAATTACAGCAAAGTGCTCACTTTGTTGAATGCTCATAGAAGAAATATACTGTAGCAAAACTCCTTGTCATTTGTTCATTTTTGTATGCTCCGGAGAAATCTCAGGATTTGTCCATGCTGTTTCTTCACAGTCAAACTCCAAATCGCTGGGCAAAAAACCATCTGCATTGCTAGATTCAAATTAAAATCCCTCCTATAAATCCACTCTTCTCATTCTCTGACAACCATTGTTGTATTTTATTGCTAAATACATTAAACAATTGCAAATAGGTTTTCTCCATACTATGGAAATTGCTGTATCTATTGCTCAGATATTGCCACTACACATACGAAGATTTACTTAATATTTAGAACCTACTTAACAGCCAGCTATTTGTCTTTGAATGACCTTCCTAAATATGGGCTATTTCCATGTGTTTCACACACTGAAAAGGAGCACCAACTCCCACCAAGGCCAGCGCGAAAACAAATCCCAGCCATTGGACTGGAAAGCAGAGTTAGCCTGAGATTACACTTCAGTTTTCAAACATGGCACCGGAGCTCCGATACTTCAAACAAGAGCAACCAAGAAGCACCGCCCTAACGGCATAACCCAAGTGACAGCTCCAGTTCCTGTTCTGACATCATATCTATCCTCCTGATGGGACACAAAAACAAAAGAATTTTTAAAGCAGAGAGAGAGAGAGAGAGAGAGAGAGAGATCTTTCCCTCGCCTCTGATTCCTATAGTCCCTTTCCTAGCTACAACACCCCCATCTTGTTCACTAATTTTGTTCCTACCCACAGAAGACAAGCCTGGGAGGCTCGAAGACACTGCACTGTGGAAACTTCCCACTGTGGTTTTCCAGGACATTCACTGTGGGAACCAGCTCAGTTGCTTAAGACAAAGACGATGACACTGATGGACTCCCGTAGACAATGGACCTAGGATTTTTTTTTTTTTACTGTATACTCATGCTAGTCTACCCTCAGTCTCCGGCCAAAATGACCCTTGAAGTGCTTCTGGCAGTTTAGCTTCCGGTTCAGCAAAACAAACCTCACTTGAGACTCTGCATTCACCTGTCTGTCACTGTGCCAGCTCCTGGCGCTGAATCACCCAAGAAAGCGCTCCAGTGTCCAGTGCGGCCCACTCTGCCCTCCGTGCGGCCGGGACGAGGACTTCCTCCAGGCGCTTCACGTCATGGCTGAACCTAGCAAGGTGTTCATTTTCACCTACACTCACTTGAGCTCTTGAAATAGGACAGCTAAAATAAGATGCATAATTAACTGCCTTTTTTCCTAGCTAGAAAGCAAAGTAAGCAGGAACTCACAATGTGAATTAAAGAGTGTGAGCTTTGAAGACAGATTGTCTGGTTTCAACACCTAACTGCTACAAGTTCCAGAGGCCTTGTCAGGAAAACAAAGATAAAATGCCTACCTCATGGATTCTGCCACAAGGAAGCATAGCACCCAGCACACGGCTCAATAAATTGTCCCAGGCATCCTTAAGAACAGCCTGTATACTTGTCCAATTACTAATTTTACATTACAACAATCATCCTATCAGTTCATGAGTTCATGGACCCAAGTTAAACCTGGGATGGAACAACCAAAGATATTAACAGAGATTAGAAGTCTCTGACATATGTGTTTTTATAGTCTGTATCTAGCTTAAGGTAAAAAGGAGAGGAAAAGAGAGAGAAAGAGCAAAGGAAGGGTGACACTGTCAAAAAACACTTCTGCTCATCACCGACTTATGAAATGATAAACCCTCTGTACAACATCTCAATAATAACAATACAACTATATTTTAAAGTTTTTAAAAGAAGGAATATAATCCCTCTACCACATATATAAATATTCCACCTCAACTCTAAGTGATTATTGAACTAATCTGATAATTTCTTTTTAAAAAAATCTTAGGACCCATCACAAATACAATTAAAAGTAAATAGGAACCATTCAGCCAATTTTCATTGGTAAAACATCTCCAATTAGAGCACTAGGTTTAGATAAATATATTAACACCTCCCACAAAAATCAGGTTCTGGAAACCTAGGACTCTGCCTAACATTATTGAGGAAAAGAGACCAGATGATAATATATCTCAAGTATGTATGACACTTCCACCTGCTAAGGAACATCATATCAGGAATTTGACATTTGAGAGACATTAGGAGACACTCAGAAAAGAGTCTAGATTATTACCAATTTCTTGCAGTTTGTAGGTAATCACACCTGTAATTCTAGCTATTCAGGAGGCTGAGATGCGAGGACTGTAATTTGAAGCCAGAAACTGGATCCAATAGTCAAAGATACATGGAGACTGAAAAGATGGAAAACAGCATTCCAAGAAAATGCAAAAACCTAAACCAAGCAGGGGTAGCTACTCTTATATCTGACATAACGGAGTTTAGAATAAAAACAGTAAAAAGAGACAAAAAGAAACCCTGAACTTACTAAGTATTACATTAAGTTCAACATAACATGGACTAGACGCCACAAACCCTCATCTGGCATCAGATTGAATGGGGAAAAGCAGAAGAATTTCCTCTAATATTAGGGAGAAGACAAGGGCTCCAATCTCATATCTGATTTGGTATAGTGCTAGACACTGCAGAACAACCAACTGAGCAAGATATTTAAAAAGTCACACAAGTAGGAAAAGTTATTCCTGTTTGAATACTAAATTATTTTATGCATAGAAAAACTGAAATTTTCAAGACATAGAAAAGTAGCAAGATTTTGAAAAATCAATGTGCAAAAATCAGTAGCTTTTCTAGACATCAATCACAAATTTGCTAAGAAAGAAATCATAAAATCAATAAATAAAATATCTGAGAATAAAACTAACCAAGAATGTGAAAGATCGCTAGAGTGAAAAATTATAAAATACTGGGGAAAGAAACTAAAGACACAGCAAATCAGAAAGATCTCCCATGCCATTGCTTGGAAGAATTAATCTTGTTTTCCACTCCCTCTCCAAAACGATGGACATCTTTACTACAATCCCCCTCAAAAATCTCAAGATATTCTCCACAGAACTAGGAAAATACAATCCCAAACTTCACGTGGAAACACAACAAACAAATAGCAGGGCAGGGGAGAGGGGGGAGTGGGATGGTAGGAAACTAGAAGATCACAGTATCTCATCTAAAGCTGGACCAGAGACCCATAGCAATAACAGTAGCATGAAACTGGCATATGACCAAAACAGATGGGAACAGAATAGAGAACTTAGAAACAAACCAACACCATCTGCCATCAAATGATTCTTAGCAAAGGCGGAAAAACCATACAGGACAAAGGACAGTCTTGTCAATCAATGGTGCCGGCAAAACTGATTATCTGCATGTAGATTGAAACATGAATTCTATCTCTTACCCTGTACAAAAATCGACTCACATCAGATATCACAGACCTCAAGACCTGAAACTCAGAACGTGCTAGAGGAAGACACTGGAGAAAAACTAGAGGACATTGGTGCCTGCCAGGGTTAAGAACAGACAATGATTTTTGCACGGGACCTCAACATCACAGGAAACAGAAGCAAATATTGGAAAATCGGATGCCACTCCTACAGATAACTCCCACTGGGACTTCCAACGCTAAGTCACGGTACTCTTTCCACACAAAAGACGGCACACAAATTTAATGAGAGAGCCCAACTTGGCTTTGTTCATCTTTTATTCAAGGCTCTCTGTCATGAGTTCAGAGAAAATGCCAGCCAACACTCATGAGAAGACATGGTCCCTCCCCCAAGAAGTGGGTCTTGTTACCTGGAGGCCATGGATATGCCTGTGTGTTCCCTTAGATCTAGAAAGTTCCTCAGAACCTTAAGCAAAGAAACTCCTTAGAGCACCCCTCCTCTGGGGAGGGAGCGGCGGCGTGGTGGAAACAGCCAGTGCGTGTTCTTTCGGCTGAGGCACACACGGACACCCGTCTCTCCATCTGAACTAAATTTAAATCACTCTACGCCCACATCATATCAAATCTTGACATTATAAATGTGTTGTTTTTCTTTGCATTTAAGATAAATTATAAAGCATGTGATTGTATTTAAAGGCTAGGCCAACTTATAAACAGATGGGAAGCTAGCTGTCATCAACTATTTTATAGGACCTAGAGAAAGCAGCTTTGGAAAGCCTAACAGATCTCACATAGGTTTCTCCTACAGTCACTTGTAGTGAGTAAGAACTTGGGGTTTGAATAATAAATAAACCTATGGCTATTTTTTTTAAATAAGCTGCAACTTACTTTAAAAAAAAAACTTGATCCTACTGAGGTTTGAACTCAATATCTCACTTTTGCCAGCAGACTCCCTACCACCATGGCATGCGTGCAGCCCGTTTTTGTGAATTTTTTTATTGTTATTTTTCTGGTTTTGAGACAGAGTCCTGCTTCCTGGACCGTGATCCTCCTATTTCAGGCTCTCTGTCCTGGCTGGCGTAACAGGTGTGCACCATTGCACTGGGCTTCCTCCCAATGAAAGAGAGTCTCAGGGATTTCTATCTGAGCTCTTCTGGAACTATGAGCCTTCTAATCTCAGCCTCCCATGTAGTCAAGGATAGGCTTGTCATTGTCACCAGCTTCACAACTTCCTTTCCTTGTTGGCTGAAGACCAGGCTTGGGTAAAGCTGTAGACTGATGATGTCATTCAAGCAAGGAGGAAGGTGGGAACTTTGGCCTCACTGACAGATGGAGAAGCTAAGAAAGTGAACACGTGCACATTCAGTGATGAGGGCCAAGAACGGTGTCGGGCCCAAAGGCACATTGGTGGGGATTGAATTAGCGACCAGTCATCTCCTTTACAGAACACTAGAACATTATCAGAAATACCAGCCTATGATAATTGTGTGTAATCTCTCTGTATCCCTGCAATTTGGAATGATTTTGATATCCTAGGATGCTTTCCTTCCTCTGAACAATGTTTCAGTGTCCATGCAACTTCTCCTAGGGGGCAAAAAGCACATTCCATTTCACTCTCCTATCAGAATTCAAAGAACCTCATCACTATTTTTCCTAGAGGAAATACACTTGTTACAGCTGTCTACATCTTAAAAATGGAGCTGTTTAATTTAGAGCCAAAGAATGATCCCAGTGTGTTCACAGTGCATTTGTTAAATTTATAACTATAATGTCTTTGGATATGTAATATAGTTGCCATGCATTCTATTGATCCATTGAAGAATATTTTGCTTCTTGTAACAGGCACACGGGGACATTCATAAAGGAAGTGAAATGTGCCTTATCCTCCGGGTTCTATCATTAAATATAACGGCCAGTCCCCAGCCTGCACTGCTCACGTCTGTGAATGAATTAGGTTGTCCTTTTCTCTTAATTCTTGGGTGCAGTCGCTGCCACACTGGCGTGTAGATGCCCGCAAAGCACTGGAGGACTTTCCCAGCAGTAGGTGGAAATGGTCAGTTTTAAGGAAACCAACTTCCAAGCCTGCCAAACTACAGCTTCCCACGTACCAGCTGAGAAGCGTCCTCGTCCAGAGCCAGCAATCCCTCCCCACCCCACCCCCGCCCCACCCAGAATCACCCTTCTCCTGGTTCACAGCAGAAACAAACAGGCTCATCTTGGGTGTGAAAACTTCTGAGTCATCACACAAGAGGAAATACTGACCTGTTGGTGTTGAATGTTAAGAAAATGGACAGCCTCACTGATGGATGATATTCTACAGGTCAACTGCATCCAAATATTTGGACTCTCCTTCCTTGCTTTCTTTCTTTCCTTCTTTCTTTCTTCCTTTTGTTCTTTATTTTCTGCTGGTGTGAGGGCTTGAAATAAGGGCTGTGTTGCTGTCCCCAAGCTTTTTTGCTGAAGGCTAGCACTCTACCACTTGAGCCATAGCTCCACTTCCCACTTTTTGGAGATAAGAGTCTCACAACTTTCCTGTCCAGCCTGTCTTTAATATATAATCCTCAGATCTCAGCCTTTTGAGTAGCTAGGATTACAGGGGTGAGCCACTGGCCCCTAGAAATGTTTGGCTTTTATCAAAACAGAAGGAGGAGACATCAGAACAATCCATGGGAAGTCATTAAATGTTTATTTCCCTGATAAATGGCCAAGTGATTGTTAGCATATGACTTGAAAAGATTTGCAATGGTCACGGGGTTATTCTAATATCTTTTACTTCTACAGTGCTAAGGAGCCCTTAAAACCACGAAAATAGAAAGCAGGATTGAAGTTGGTTCTGGGCCTTCTCTCCGGTAGCAAAAAATAATGTTTAGTAACAGATTTGTAAGCTAATTGGAAAAATTATATCCATCTATTTGCTTAAACATGCATTTAAATGTTTTATCTTTAATATTTAATAGTTTCTCCAAATTTATATTTATTTTTCTTTTGATAAACTGTACTAAGCACAATTGGATTCATAAGTTAAACCCATTTGACTTTTTTTTTTAGCAGTTAAGTCAAAGGAACTTTTTAATTAAATTTGGGATGATAAATTTAACACTTTACAACAGAAAACATTAGGACAAATACAATGATTGTGTATGAGGTCTGTACAGAAAACTGAAAACAGATGTGTCTAAATTTGACTCCCTTCTTTGGTACTGTTTTGTTTCCAGCCTCGTTTGGGTTTGGGTATTTGTTTTCTGAGACAGAGTCTTGCTGTGTAGCTCAGGCCAAACTCCAACTTGCTGTGTGGCCTCAGCCACCCAAGAGCCAGAATTACAGGCATGGGGACCATGCTCAGCCGTCCACCTGTGTTTAAATAGGTCACGGAAGAATTAAGTCATTCACACATTGAGACAATATTGGATATGTAAACATGTGACAGCGTCTCATTTCAGAATGCAAATATCCGTCATGTTCTCAAAACAACATCCTTTGCAACCATTTCCGTGTATGATGGGGAAGCTGAAAATGTCAACTCACAAAGGACCAAGGGGCGTCCATTCCCACTCACATGCCCTTAGGGAGTCTCACCAGAGAACCTGGAAACTCAGCCCCGAGTCTGAACGTCAACAGTGTTTGGACATGAGGCCACGGTGAGTCATCAGGACAGATGAGGACATGGTGGGGGGGGACCCCAGGGGGGCATGAAGGACAGGAGAGACACAAATGGGCACGCTCGCTATGTCTTGCCACGCCAGGCCCTCCACCACGAAGGGTGGAGTCAGGGCCCTCGGTGCCTTCAGCCAAGGCCAACACCAGGCTCAGCCTTGCTCTGTCTCCAGAAGGAGAACCAAATAAACTCTTCATGAGTTACCCGGACTCGGTGCTGTGCTGTAGCCACACCAGCCACAGAAACAAAGGCGCTAGCACGCCAACCTCCTGGGACCAGTGTCTAGCAAGGAGTCTCGGCGGAGAGCACGCCACACATCTCGAGCTGATTTTTGTTTAGGAACAGCCATAACTTGCTCCGAAATGGAAAATCAAGGAGTGCACCATTTAACAACTATCCCAAATCCTTCTCTAATTCTTACGCGTAACACATGGTCATTCACAATTTTAAAAGCGAGCAAGAGCAAACGAGACAGAAAACATACATGTGACTTTCATTTAGTCAAGATTTTAAAACATGTTCTAAGGGCCAGACAGTAGGAATGTAGAGACTGGATGGGTGGACCGTGGGTGCAGCCCTGCTTATTTATGAGGGAGGTCACTTGCACAGGTCCCTGGGACCCCTTGTTAAAAGTCTAGATCCCACAAGCCTTTGCTGCAGGAAGTAACTGAATCCTAATACTTGGTTTGTCATTGTAGCTAGGAAAGCAGCATATTCTTCAGACCACGCACCAGTGGCTCACGCCTGTAATCCTAGCTACTCAGGCGGCTGCCATCTGAGGATCACAGTTCAAAGCCAGCCCTGCCAGGAAAGCCCATGAGACTCTAACTGTGGCTCAAGAGGTGGAGCACTAGCCTTGAGCTAAAAAGCTCAGAGACAGCACTCGGGCCCTGAGTTCAAGCTCCAACACCAGTGCACACACACATGTGCGCGCGCACACACACACACATACGTTTATTGGGAGTTTTCTAGTTCAATTTTTGAAAATTTTCTGCTACATTTTCCTAAAGTGTAAAATAATTCATTTTTGACTTGCTAGAAAGTAGAACACCTCCCTGCTTCTGTTCCCACAAGTCCACAAAATACAAAAATACATAAATTCCTTACCTTACTACCTCAAAGCAATATAACTGAATAGAGGACATTTGTAAAGACCATAGTTGTTACAATTTTTGAGTAACTAACTGGACTGGGAACTCACATTTAAATATAATTCTCAATTGTGATGGAATTATTCTGAGAGAAATTATATCAACATAGCAGAAGCTTTTCTGAGTTAAATAACCTGATCAATTCTGTATAATCTTAATTTTTTCATTTGGTGTCTAGATTTGTCTTCCCTTTCAAGTTTAATCTATTCCTGTGCAGTAACACAGAAATCCCACTGGGCATCCACATAATAGAATGCAAACAAGGTTACAGTAAAGCCACCAGCACAACCATGTTCATTGCAACACTATTCACCATAGCCAAGATTTGGAATCAGCCCAGATGCCCCTTAACGAACTAATAAATCAAGAAAATGTAGTATACACACAAAATGGAATTTTATTCATCCATTAGAAAGGCTGCTATTGCACCATCCATAAGGAAATGAAAAGGCTTGGGAAACATTATATTAAGTGAAGTAAGCCAGACCCAGTGTGACAAAGGTTGCCTGGTTTCTCTCATCTGTGGGAGCTAGATTTATGTATAGATTTCTAAATCTATAAGTAAGCATACTCAGTGGTTTTCAAGTGATTACAAATTAACTGAAGTACAACCCACTCTATGGAGAGCTCAAATAGTATCATCTTTAGAAAGTCTAGGTCAAAGCACAACAAAATCAATGCCAGGAAATGGGGGTGGGGCCAAGGGAAGAAAGGGTAGAAGAACGAAAAGAAGAAAAGGGGAGAATGCACTAAAGAATTCATTGCATCTACCAGAAACTTAAGAAAAGTAAGGGGAGGGGTGAGAATGGTGAAGGGGAGACACTGATGAAGACGCATTGTATTCATAAACTGCTTTGTTATATGGCGCCTCCTTTGTACAGCCACTTCAAGATAGTTTAAGAAATTAAATTTAAAAAGGAAAACTAAAATGTCAAACAAGTGTGAGAGCAAGTTCACAGGTACTGTTGCTCAGTATCATAGCCTTGGCTCATAACTCTCACTCCTGACCTCTAAAGAATATTTGGTAGATATGAGTGCATTATTACACATGGAACAAGGAGATAATTACATTTAATTCACAGAAAGCCAAATGGAATGAAATTTTGATTAATGCGAACGCCTTTGTAGCAAGGAATAAAAATGTCTCCCAAGTACCAACTATTTTGGAAATTAACATTCAACTCATATAAGAAATTACCAGGTAGGAGCTGAGGGGCACGGTTCAGTAGAGCACCTGCCTAGCAAGCACAAGGTCCTGAGTTCAAACCCCAGTACCATAAAGAAGGGAGAGAGGGAGGGAGGAATTACTAGGCAGTAACTGAACTGTTGCTGTGTACATGAATATAAACTAGCCTGTACTTTATGAGTATAAACCAGTATTTCCCAACTGAATGATAAAATGGCTTTAAACTAAAAGAGAGTCCAGAAATCTTCGTGTCTCTTACCTCACAAAAAGAAGAGGACTTTAGTTATTAATCCAAGTTGTAAAGCTAGATACAGAACACCAGTCCCTCTAAATCACCACCCACTGCAGACCTGGGAATTGAACACAGAACATTTCTGCATAAATGAAGACACTGAATATTTATCATGTAGGTTACTTCAGTGTTTTAGGCAAGAATGTGTTGTTAAAGTACAGAAACTGATTTTGAATGCATTGAGAAGATTGCTAGAGGAAGAGCAAATTATTTCATATTAACGGGCGATAAAATTAGAAATTGCTTCATTGAAGTCTCAATTCTCATAACAAGTCAAAGAAAAGAGGAGGGGGAACCTATTTCTCCACTGACCCTATTTAAATAAGCCACCTTTCCCCCCTTTCCTTCAAATGCTGTTTACCTTCCAACGGTGATTTTCATACGTACATGATTTTTGGAGGAAGGAACAAATTGCTAATTATCTTCCCTAATGAAATGTGCAGTCATTTCAGTTAGATTTTAAATGGGCCACGACTCGCGCACTCCTAAGGCCCATTGAATAAATGCCTATTAGGTACAGTTTAATGGCTTAATGTGTGATTCATGTTTTTTCTCTCTCTGTGGTTGATTCCTGTTACACATTCAAGGCAATTGGGAAATGTGGTCTCTCCTTCCGGCATGTGTGTGTGTGTGTGTGTGTGTGTGTGTAAAACTCCCTGTGTCCACAAAGGCAGCTCTGTCCCCTATGGTGATAGCTCCCCAGGGTTTGGTTAAGTTTACCGTTAGTAAAATCAACTCCTGTTTAGCACTCGTAAGCAACTAAAAAGAAAATCACACTTATCACCAGGTGTGCAAGAAAACAATTCCTGCGACATCTGAAAAACCAAGTGGCATTCTTTCATACTTTGCAGCCTAAACGTCAATTGGGCAAAGCATGTTGCTAAGTTGATGGAGACAGGCTTCCACTGAGAATCAAGTAACAGCAACCTGGAAGATACTCCATCATCTATCCTTCCAGAACAAGCGACACGACCTATATATCTCGTCTTTGGAATGCGTGTTCCCATTCTGCTTCTCATTTACATATTATGCGAGGCTGCCAGTGATCATAACAAATTTTATAGCACGTGACTTTCATCTTGACATGAGTCAATCATGTGAAAGACTAAAGTTAGCAGACATGTCTGCTCAATGAAAAGCACTTCCCTTGTCCCCCAAAGCTGGGTGGCACTGTGACCCCCCCTCCAGATGAATTGTAGCTGCTGCTTCTGAGACTCGGAAATAGCAAGCTGAGCCACGGTAACTTGCCACTATCTGGCAGGTGTAGATTTTACATGCAGCTCTATTTACATACATAATTTCCCCCCTTTTCTTCTCTGACACTTTCTCTACAAAAGCAAAGACACTAAGTGGAATTCACACGTGAGAGTCTCCCTTCCACTTTCAAAGAGGAGGGACTCAAAGTCGGTGCAGCATTAATCAGAATGCAAGTTTGCTAATGTTTTTCTCTTCCTTCAGCAGTTTTCTATATTCCTAAAAAGTACCTTGTGGAGTGAAATAGTACTTTAAATGAGCATGCCTGTGTATGTGTTAAAGACAGATGGAGAAGGAGAGAGAAGAGGGGTAATTCAAGGGGGGTGGAAAGTATGTTGACATTTAAATGTTCTTTCCCTTCAAATGTGCATCCTACATCCCTTTCATTTTGGCTAAAGTGAAGAAGACAAGAGCTAGTCCTAGTTCTTAACTAGAACTTTCTATGGGATGAAATTGAGGGGATGAGAGTCAGCCTCTCCCACATGAGATAGACAGAAGTGATGTTCAGGGAGAGAGCACAAAAACTCACAACACAAGGTCGATTTAACTGCTGATTCTTGCTACTCACCCTTAAGTGCCAAATGGTATTTATTAAATTCAGTCATTTCTCATCTTATATAGATACCGCACATGCATTCACCACAACCACTATTATTTATAGTGTAGCTGCTGTGTGTGTGCACATACACCTGTAGAATTATAAATGTGACAGACAGAAACTATAAAGAAAAATAATGGCAGATATAAGTGATAGGATGACAGATAGATAGATCGATAGATAGATCAATTGATCAATAGATAGATAGACAGACAAGATAGACAGTCAAGTCACAGAGAGAAAGACAGAGAGAGAGATTTAAGGGAAAGGACAAATGTACCTGAGTAAGAGAAAAAGCTAGAGAGGAACAGGTCTGTGCTAAAGTCAGCAGATAAAAGCCATCATCCAAATGTAATAGTGACATAAGGGTTTATTTTTTGTTGTTGTTTATTTTTTGTGCTGGTCCTGGGGCCCAAACTCAGAGCCTAGGCACCGTCCCTGAGGTTTCGTGCTCAAGGCTAGCTCTCTAGCACCAGTTGGGCTCCACTTTCAGCTTCTTATTGGTTAATTGGAGATAAGATTCTCATGGACTTTCCTGCTTAGGCTGGCTTTACACTGTGATCCTCCTATCTCAGCCTCCAGAAAAAGTAGGCATGAGCCACCAGGACCCAGCCAAGATAAGTTTTTAATCCCATATTTCAGAATATGTGTTAAGGAGTTTATAGAGAGCTAAAGAAAATATGAAAATGCCCTGGGAGTATAGTGAGTCAGGCATTTTTTGTTTGCTTCTGGGTTGGTTTGGTCTGCTTGTATGTGTTTTTGTTTTGCTTGTTGTTTGGTTTGTCTGTGTATTCTTATGAAAACTTTGTAGTTGAGATGTGGGCCATGGTTTGTTCTTTCAATTCATGTTGTAGTCAAAACCATGCTAAAGCGACCACACTGGCCATTGCATAAACTGCTTTTGTGGAATTCTAGAAGCTAAATGAACGTCCTGTAAGGATGGACTGCTCAGAATTACTCTACGTCATCCTACTTCTCAGCCACCTGCAGCCCAGTCTCTTCCCACAAACTGGCTCTCTTGGGTTGGGAAAGAAAGAACCCTACATTTCTAAATACTAGTGGCCAAAAAAAAAAAAAAAATAGCCAGGTACCAGTGGCTGTAATCTAGCTACTCAGGAGGCTGAGATCTAAGGATCATGGTTCAAAGCCAGCCCAGGCAAGAAAGTCTGTGAGACTCTTATTTCTAATTAACCAGCAGAAATGGTGCTGTGGCTCAAGTGGTAGATCGCTATCCTTGAGCAGAAAAAGCTCAGAGACAGCACCTAGCCCCGGAGTTAAAGCCCCAGGACTAGTGCACACACACACACACACACACACACACACACACACACACACAAAATTAAGTTCAACAAGATGCAATTGTCAGATGGCATTACAAGACATCATTTTCCTATTGATGGAAAGAGTATATCAGATGCTATACATCTTCCTCTAATGAAACTAGGAATGTAATACAGACAGCAGCAGAAAAAAAAAAAAGAAAATACCTCACCATCAAGTCACTTTTGGCAAGTGACTTAACCTCAAGTTGCTCACAATACCTCCAGACCTGCTTTCTTATCTCTAAACTTGGGCTACCAACAATAATGCTGAAAGATGAGGTACAGAGACGTGCAAGGTACCATCTTGCGGAAGTGTGTCTTGTATCATTCTGCAGTCCAGAAATGGATGAAATGATGGGGAAATGACCCCATGTGGGAGGAACCCAAGAACAAGGCTGTGGGCCGCCATCTTTGCTCCCTACAGACATCAAAGGTGTCATCTCTTCATTCCTCGCCTCCACTCACCTGGAAATCACTCACCCCCCCCCCCCCGTGTGTTCTTGCTCCTGATGCCCCTGACTGTTCTCCAACAGCAGCTGTCAGGAGTCAGGGCCTGCCAGCCAGGGGTGCCATGTGGCCAGCAGCTCCCTGGGGTGCTGGGGATAAGAGCTAACCTCTCTCAGGCTCTCCGCCAGCAGCGTCCACCTCTCCCTACCAGGCTCAATGCCAAAGCACAAGGCAACAGTCCTCAGTCCCAACCTTCACCCGCGGCCCTTTGCCAAGGGCTCTCCTCTCTCCTTGCCACACAGGAAAGCATACTTCCAGAGAGATCATTGCACAGGAAGGCTTTCTGACTCTACATGAGGTTCCCTCCTCAGTCCTCACGTTAAATGCGACTCATGTCACCCTTTTCTTTGTCTCACATAAACTCCAACAAACGACACTTAGATTATTTACTTCATTTTGTCCTTGCTAGCAGTATGGATAATCTTATATTGGCATGCATGTGCCTTCCTTCCTTCCTTCCTTCCTTTTATCTTCTTTCTCTTATTGGGGTCTTACATGTAGCCCAGACTGGTCTTGAACTTGCTGTGTAACCCCAGTTGGCCTCCAGCTCTGAGTCCTCGTGACTCGGCCTCCTCTGAAGCCTGGGACTATAAGCATACAGCAGCTGATCTGGCTTTATGAGTCTTTCTTATTTAGCTCTGGTATCATTTCAAGCCCACAGTGAATGATCTGGAAATCTTGGTTAAGTCGATGTCTTTAGGCTCAACTGTGCAATTCAATATGCAACTATCATGCATCAGTGGAACAGAAATTAAGAATTTTGACACTCTTTTCCAGTCCTTCTGGGGAAAGAAAACATTGCAAACAGCCTCTGATTTGTGCCCTTTCCCTAGGAAGGAAAGGTCTTATTTCAAACGTCTCTCTCCTCCCAACACTCCAATCCCACTTCCAATTCCTCCTCACAGAGGTAGCAAGCAAGGATCTTTAGGACTGAAGCAAATATCTTCAGGTAAAGGAGCTGCAACTTCTCGAATCTTGGTCATGAGAAAGGGACGTGGGAAGAGCCGTCTATGGGAGCCACACACGCAGGACCCACATCAACAGCTTCCCCCCCCCCGTGGGAGACTGCGCGTGTCCCCACCACCCACCGCCAACACAAAGGATCTTCCCATGAGCCTCTGGCCACAGCAACCTCCAGCCAATGACAGGCGTCAGTGCCCAGGACCGCACAGGCTAACATTCACCTCTGGAGAAGATCCCTGTAACTAGAAACATGATTAGTTGAGCTTCGCTGCTCTGTCGGGTTCGGCTCCCGTGGGCTACCTGGTCCTCTTCTTCGCTTCCTCAGAGCCATCCCGCCTCTCAGCGGGAAAGCAAGCAAGTCAAAGGTCATCGCATCACCTTGTGCTCCCCTGGAAGGGAAAGGGAGACCCTGTGCACACAGTGTCTTCGCACATGGCGGGGAGGGAGGTTCCCTAACGGAAACCAGTGGCTTTCAGAAAGCACAGGAATTGTGCATTTAGAAGTAGTAAAGCACAACTAGCACCCTGTGCACCAGCCCAAGCCCAAGCTGGGCCCGTCCTTTGCCAGGGGTGGGGTGGGGGACACGTTTACAGGTGTGAGGCTGTGGAAGAGACACTCCCCCGAGTTCTGCGACAGAGCCCGGGCCCCCACAGCTCAGGCAGAAGCCTCTTGGCTCACCCACCACCAACACCATTCAACAAGCCATGCTCGTGGGGCCTCTGACGAGACAGTGGCCGGAAGTGAAGCGCTGCTGAGACTCAATTTGATAAATATAATTTGAAAGGAAGCTGCAAATCAGAAGGCTTGCCTCCCCTGTCCAACATCCTCCCCAAACCCAACTCTTCTAGAATGTGCCGCTCTGAGAGGGGCCACGTGGCCATTCCCCAGGAGGCCAACCCACAAAGAAGAGCCTCAGAGAGGAAGGCTGAGGGAGGAGAACCTGGAGTATGTGGGCCAGTTTTCACATTTGCTTCAGGAAGAAAATAAAATATAACTCCATCTCTATCAGCTAGATTATCTATTAGTTGGGAGGTGATTCGTTAATACCAGCAACTTGAAAGCTCTACTTCTGAACCGTAATGTTCATTAGATATGTTTCCCACTGCTCTATATTATTAATTTATGCTTTATTTCTTGGGTTAGTGTGCTTATTATGTTTTGCTTTATGGGTTTTTAAAGAGCTGATTGCATCATTTTTCAGTTAATTGGGTCACTTTGTAATACCACAACATAAAAGGCATTTTCGAAAACAATAAAAGGGAAACATCTCCTGTGTGTGAGAACCATCAAGTAAATGATTTAATGCGTTGGGTTGATGGAAAGAACACGGCACTGGCTATTTTTCACCCTTGGGTAGAATGCTAAATATAGAAAGAAATGTAACATATTAGTCCGTTAATGTGCTCTTTTGACACAAAATTCAATTTCAGCTATTCCAGTAAGAGATCAGAGCATTGTGGCTAAAATTTATGGGGAACACATTTGGGGATTTCTGCCCAAACCATAGCCTTTACACCAGAGACTGCCCCCACCTACGGCTGTCCAAAAGCGTGAGTCTGAATATCTGAACTGATATCCGGGGACCCCTCCTGTGTGACCAGATCCAATTCAACTAGCCGAGAGCACCTGACTCAGGGACAGATGCCCAAGCCAGACTCAGCCAACTCCTGACTTCCCCATCATTTAAACACATTTGAAACGCAGAGAGCAAGGTGAAACTGATGGTAGATACACACGTCGGTGGAGACTAGATTCGTAGTTCAGGTCCTGTTGGAGCTAAATTGTAAGTAGAGAATGTCAGCCTCAAAGAGGTGAAACACAAGGGTTGAGATTAAGAGAAAAGCAGAGGTCAGGACACAAAGGGCAAGCACAGAAGAACGCACAGTCCCAGTCCCAGTCCCCTGCTTTCCCCCCACTCCTCAACCCTCCATCCCTCACCCCTCAGCCCTGCAGCCCATGGTTTTGCAGCACCTCGTTATGTCTCATCTGCTTCAAGTGTCCTTTTTTGTTCCCAATAAACCTCCTTATCACGGGAGTCAGATTAAGTGAATTTCTTTCTTTGTTGCAAATGAACAGTCTCTGGGTAAAGCACAACATGAAGACACAATTTCCTGCGTATTAGGGAAATGATCTCATGGCAGAATGAAGCTATTTTTTTGAAAATCAATGGTAAGTCAAGAAAAAACCCACATTAATAGAGTGAACATTTTTAGAATCAGTCCTGTTTTGCCTGTTTTATCATTTATAAATTGAACATGGATTTGATATTAGAACTGAACTTTGGTCTGTAGATGAGACAATGCAAAAAGGGAGCCAGCAGTGCAGTCACAACTAGTTGTGTGTTTCGGGAGACAGCTCTGATTTGTAGCTGGTCTCTGTATTTCCACACACACACTCCCATTGTGTCTAGTTCGAATTTGCTGGGGTAGCATCAGTACACGTGCCTCTGGGGACAGACATGCTTGCTCCTAGAACTCCCAGCTCCATCCTACCCCAGTACAGAGGCAAATAACGAAGATGCAAGTCAAAAGAAGGAAAAGCATTATTGGTTGATTCAATCTACTTCTCAAAAGAAGTTGAATAATTAGCCTACGGTTCCATTACATGACAGACATAAGAGTATCCCTGTGATCTGCTGTGTTTAATCATCACTGGCTTCTGTAATGAATTACCACCAAAAGGATATTTATACAAAAGACATCTACTTCTCCCAGCTGTGGAAACAAGAAAGCCCAAGCTCAAACCACCAGCAGATCCACAGCCTGCTTACAGTCGTCTTCACCCTGTGACCCAATGACCTACCAAAGGCATCCTCTCCTAATTCCATTACGCTAGAGGAAGGGCTTTCTTTGTACATATATTTTTATTGTCATTATCGCTAAGGTGTTGTACAAAGGAGTTTTAATTCAACATATCAACTATGCATATAATACATCTAGGGGTGAGGCATTCAACATCTGAATTTTAGGAAAGCAGAATTATTTAATCCATAACACTTATTTATCATCGAGCCTTTAACTTCCCAAAGACTTTCTTTGGCAAGCTCCACCTCCCTGAACAGCAAACTCAGAAAAAGCAATGTAAATATACTAAGTGTGTTGTAATCAGAGGATTTTGATGACTGATAATATCCTGTATCAAAGTCCAAACTCACAGAAGCCTGTGTGCTTCGGTGGAATCACAATCCTACAACTAAATATGGGGAAGCTTATCAGTTGCTAGTTAATTAATTTTAATTAAGCACAGCTTCTATCTATGTCCCTACCACTCCGCACACCATCTATATTTCAGTCATTGCCTTGCAGCCTATGTGTGCATCACAAAGAATTATTAGTAGTACAGAATGTATCAAGCTCGCATTCCCGCTCTACTGTTCCAGAAATTATTCTCACACTTCTGTCTAAATATCTGATGTCTTTTCTGTAAGGGAAGTTATTTGCTTTTTCACCATAAATGAATAGGGTTATGATGGGTTGTAATACATAAAGTGCTGATTTTCTTACTTCCGTGAAGTGAAAGTACTGAGTTGGACATTTCTGCACAAACACTGTTTTCACCTCCCAAACCCCCAATTCCTCCTACAGCCCTCCCCCTCCCTCCCTAAAGCCACAGGGTCTTGATTTCTGATTACTTAGGGTGCTCAGGGCATCATCCCTGCCCACATGGAGCCTCGTCTATTCTACAGAAACACAACTAGCTTCCCAACAACAAATAGCACAAAGCCTTGTGTTTCCTGGTAGGAAGTTCCTATAGTGTGTTACTCCATTTCACAGATAGAAAGCACTGAGGGTCAGCTGAAATAACTGGTCACTAATAACAAGGTCACTAAGACCTTGAACTTGAGCTCTCTCAGCACCCTAGAATCTTGAAATACTCTGCCATGTTGGACCGCCTCACTTACTGCTTTCTAATCCTGTTCGCTATGATCCTTAGACAAAACACCGATTAGTCGGAAGTGTCCCCGGGTGTGATGAAAGGCATGCCTTCATCTCAGACTGCTTAGCGCTCACCAATGGCCCATACCTCTGTAATCCTAGTCACTAGGGAGACTCAGATCTAAGGGTCACAATCAAAGCCTGACCAAGCAGAAAAGTCCATGAGACTCTTATCTCCAATTACCCAGCAAAAAGCCAGAAGTGGAGAGCTATGGCTCAAGTAGTAAAGCACTAGTCCTGAGCAAAAAGTTCAGAGACAGTGCCCAGGCCCTGAATTCAAACCCTAGGACTGTCAGGAGAGAGAGAGAGAGAGAGAGAGAGAGAGAGAGAGAGAGAGACTCTTTATTCTACTATTCACATTCATATTGACCTTGAATAACTCAGTCTAGTCTGGCCATCAACTAATCAAAATTAAAACAAGAATAGTAACGTTTTTTCTTAGTAAGTTCAAAAGAACGGGTGAGTAATATAGAAATGCATTAGGTCTTTTCAGCCTAAAACAGTTGCTAGGGATAAGACATACGTCTAACTTAAAGGGGTCAGAGCTTTGATTTACCTCATTGGCAGAACAACTATAAACAGTAGCCAATGATTATCACAGACACGTTCACCTGAACAAATGGAACCGACCTTTCTTACCCTTTCACCTCGTTGGCTGTGGAGCACTAATATTTGCTGTATCCCCGATCTGAGCAAAAAGAGCAGCCAGGAGTGTGAAGTTTGTTCTGTAAAAAAAAAAAAAAAGCGGATGTGAAATGTTTTCATTTTTATAAATGATTTGCCTGTACCGTTCTCTATTATATATTAAATGGCTCCTCTGATTTGAAGAACCTTCCAAGACGAACCTAGGAGCCCGCGGTAGTAGTGCCCAATATAAACAGCCATTCGACAGGACGGAAGTCATTCCATCTGCCCTTTCATCTGTACGCTTCCTCTCCTCCCCCTTTCCATTTGCAGACCCGTCAGCCTCGGCGCTACCATGCTCCTTCCAAGGCAATCAGGAACATTACAAACCAAGAGGAAATGAAAGTGCATAGCACTAGCTGATGAGCTTCTTATCAACATATTTCAATCTATTTAATTTTCCCCCATGGAATTCAGAAATATCCCCCGCCCCCCCCCCAAAAAATGTCCTAGGGTGAAGCTGCTCCCCTGAGTCCCTGAGCTCAGGAAGCAGGAGAAATCCCTTTCTCTATCAATTCTTCCAGATCCCAAGGCAAAGCCAGCCCTAATTCAACCTAATAAAAATGTTGCCAGTATGTAAGAAGCTAGAAGGCCAGAAAACCCAGCCAAGCAAGTCTGGTTTTTAAAGCTGCAGAAAATGTGAAGAACTCGGTGTCCTAATAAAACTCCTGCCATCAGGACTGATGTGTTTATGCCCTTGAACGTGCATTTTGTGATGACACAGAGTTTCTGTACTTGAGTAACTGGATCTGTACTTCCACCTAGCTTCGTCAAGGATTTTTTTTTCCTTTAATCCTCAACATTGCTTGGATCAATAACAGCTCAATATCATTCATGATTCGTGCAGAAATGCTCCTTCACTTTTATGGACCCCAGGCTGATGATATAAGCGAGGAGGTTGGAGTTAACCCTACTAACTCATAACATGGATTAAAGCAAGCTAGCATGCTTCGGTTCTGATTGTCTGACTGCACGGAGGATCTCGTGTGCACCTCCCTCCCGGCCTTTCAGGAATTGCCCAAACTTTCTCCACCTCTCAAGTTCCCGCAGGTCCTCTCATCCTGACCTTGAGGTTTCACCTTCAACATCTTTGTGTTTTGAAGGACATAATCCTCCATTCACTTTCCATCGGTCCACGTGAAGATCTTTTCCACGCCTTCCGAAAACTTTCCCTTCCTTTTTGTAGTTAAACCTGGGGCAATCCCAGCCCTCCTCAGAATCTTGCCTGTATCGATGAGTTCTCTCACTTGATCAACAAACGTTGGCCTCAGTTGCCTTTCCTTTTCTACTGCCCTCCTTCCATGAAAGTCTTTCCCTGACCTTGAGCTCATTTAAAGACACTCGGTCATGTCTCCTCGGAGCTTTTCCTGTGTTCATTTTAAAGTCAGCTGCAACCCCACCACCAACCAGTGAAGACTGGCGTCATTCAAGGTACCCAAACATATGTAATCACTACAGGTCGTATCCCGTAAATTCACATGTCAATCACCAATATGCATTACAAATGCCTTTGAATGCCAATAGAAGTACCATTAAAGTTGTTGTGCTTTAATTGGTTGCACGAATATTTCTCAACAGATTTCTCATGTTGATAATTCAAGCTAAGTATCCCATTTTTTTTTCCATTGTAGACAATGTAATGAATGTAGTTTTGCCTTTGTCTTTGCATACCGGTGTTTGTGTAGACTCCCAGTAGATCCTAGAGGAACCAACCACCTTCCCAGCTCCCGGCTGGCGTTCAGTGAGTCCCCATGCTCTAATGACACGGTTCCCACAGTGGAACTGTGACATCTCACTGGGCCAGTCCGGTGTTCAGCCTTGATTTCCAAAGGTCATTTGCTAACATCCTTTCTCCGAGTCCTCTCCTTTGACTACTCCTGGGTCCGCCGTGCTGGCTGTCCTCATGGCCCCTCTGTCCTTCTAACTCCATCAGCCCCACCCCCGGGGGACAGTTAAACCATCCAGCGTTCCAGGACTTTCTAGAAGCAATGGCCACTCCTCACTGGTTCTGCCTGAGCCACACGTTTCCCAGGGACCAGCCGGGGCGCCGCTAGGCCGGGCTGCCCCCCTTCCCTCCGCCCCTCCTGCTGCTCTGTGGCCGGGGGAGCCGCCGCCCCGCAAGCCCACTCGGGACGCACGGGCTCGGGTGGGTGTCCGGGGATGCGGCCCGGGTCCTCGCTCGGGGCTGCCGCCTTCTGTGCCGCTGCTCCCGAGGGAAAGCGCGGCTGGCACCCAACCACAGATGGTGAGTTCCGACCTCAGCGCCCACACCCGGGAAGGGAGGAGAGGGACCCCGGAGCCGGGTCACCCCGGGCTTGCCGTGCACGGGGCCGTGGGGCTTTGCCTCCCTGTGGCCCGCAGCAGCAGGAGAGGGGTCGGAGGAGGAGCGCGGGGCCACGGCCCAGCCCCACGCGGGGCACCCGAGCGCGCGGCCACCATGCGCCCCCACGCGGGGCACGCGGGGCACCTGAGCACGTGGCCACCATGCGCCCCCACGCGGGGCACCCGCAGCTGTGCAGGCCGGTGGGGGGAGGGGGGTCCTGCCAAACACCATCGGCAGCTCTGGCACCGTGGCAGCGCGCGGGCCAGAGCTGGGGGTGTGCAGAAGGTACTGGAAAGACCGGGGTGACCGGGGCAAACACAGACATGGCAACAGGGGCCGAGAGCGGGGGGCGGGGGGGGGGGGGGTGATCTACAAACCCCGTGCAACAGGACCGTGTGCACCAGGGCGCGGGTCACAAAACCCCGTGCAACAGGACCGTGTGCACCAGGGCGCGGGTCACAAAACCCCGTGCAACAGGACCGTGTGCACCAGGGCGCGGTTCCTGTTCTTCGCGGCTTTGCAGCCCCAGCTGGGCGCACAGGGCATCACCCGGGATGGGAAGACGGGAGGGCGAGGTTCAAGAACACTGCAGACGTCCCGGGACTGGGAGCTGCTTCCGAAGCCGGTGCCCATGTCGACAGGAATGGCCACAGGCAGCTGGAGCTGGGCGCCCGCGCTCGGCACCGCGCCCGCCCTGGCTTCCAGTATCCAGAGCCCTAATAGGACTGAAGGGTTTGGATGAGCCGACACACGCCGCCCTGCCGGCCCCAGCGACCTGATGCAAGAATACTCCACAGGCTCCAGATCCTTTAATAAATATTCAGGAGGCCGAGCCCATTGGCAATACACCCCCCCCCCACCCCCCAGATGTGGAGCTAATTAGCTGCTGCTACCTAAGCTTAGCATTTAGCTCTCTTAAAGCAAAAAGGATTCTTTTAAAGGTGTTTGTTCTGAATGTAAAAGATATCCTGGAAAGAACTATGGATTAAGACCTCAAGATTGTCCTCTCAAAGGATTCTCTTCTTTTTATCCAAAGACAAAGGAGATAAATAAGGGGGATGGGGGAACCAAACTATTTGGGGGTGTGTAGGAAAGAGTCCTTTAGGATTTGAGTGCTGCTCACTACTTTCCAGGGCTGTCAGCAGTTTAAGCTACTAATCCCCTTCCCCCCAGGTTTGTTTTTTACCCCAAGAGCCTGAAAAGTTAGAGAAATAAGTGAATAACTTAGAGAAAAGATTACTTTGCCGAGAGTAAGATTTTAATCCTCTGACTCATCTTTCTTTCCCGTTATATATTATTTCAATATAACCTTCAGTGTCTTTGGGCCCTAGAGAGAGGTTGGTGGTTTCCCTTGTGGTTTTCTCTTAAATCCTCCAAATAAAACTTCTCAAGATTGTTGGGAGGAGGACAGGAGAAGAGAAGGAGTTATTCCTGTGTGGTACCAATTTGCGTCACCACCTTCCTCCCTTCAAAACAGCCCATGATCTGGGCCATTGCTAGTTTCTGAGACCTGTCCTCCTCCTCCTATCAGGGCAGCTGGAGATACCCAGAGAAGACAGGATCTGCTGCAGTGCTCAGGAGCTGTCTCTCCTTATTTCAGCATGAAATTTGGAACACAAACACCTTGTTCTTTACTTTAGTCTTCCTATGTGAAGAAAAGTTGGACCCAGAACCCCACAGAGACTACAAGTCTTCAGAAAGTTCAAGCAATGAAGGTGAAGTTTCAGGAAAGTGAAGCTTATGGTCAGTGGAAGGGTTTGTCTACTAAACCCCTTACAAACTTTTTCTTTATATAATAAGATGGATGGATGGATGGTCCAGTGAACGAATAAATCTATTAGTTCCCTCTTCTAGTACTTTATATATCCCATAATATCCAATGAATATTTTAGATAAGAACGTCATTGCCAACACCAGTCAAAACAATTCAATAAAATATTTACATATGAGAACAACCTAGTGATTTTTCTATAGACAATATCCAGTCACCTCACAATGTTGGCCACTAAGTTTCAGTCACTTGATAGTCTATAGCAATAAATCCAGAAATGTCACCAGTTCCCCTCCCCCCAAAATGAACAGAAACACACACACACACACACACACACACACACACACACACACACACACACACACACCCCCAGCATTCTTGTCCTGGCAGCCTGTGTCAGAATGTGTAAGTCTCATCTCAAGCGAGGTGCTGGAACTGGGGTCTTCCGCCAGCAAGATGGCGGACCATGGAAGTGGAAACTAAACAGGGCCCTGCCAGCAGGCAGCCCATCTTCTGTGATGCTTCCGCAGGAAGTCGGAAGAGTTCCGTCCTGCTGATTTATGACAACATAGATCTACCCAAATAAAGTGGAGCAATTTTACAGTGTACTTGGTGGGAGGTAAGGATTTTTACACACCTGACTCGAACTGGCATCAAGAATTAATGACGCACAATTTGTGGGATGATTTACATCGCCACCAGCTTTCACCCTGCCGCCAGCCTGTCCTCTTAAGCATAGCTCTGCCACCTCCACGCGTCAGGGGACATCAGATCTGCTCCGGGGTGGGGGGACGCTCACCTCTGAGAGGAGAAGAGTCAGATACACACGGGAAACAGCAGGGAGGAAGAAAGGAGGCTTTGAGAATGGATGTAAACTCTTCTGGCAAGCTCAGGGACACTCTGATTTTATTACAAGCATAATTCATGATTTACATAATTTAAATTTTTCCTTCCTCCCTGTCGTGGTTTCATCTTATAGGAGCTCTTCTTTGCCCCAGGCTCCAGACCACTTTCCTTTACACTTGCCTGCTGGTACAATTAAAAGATGGCTACTAAAACATATACCAGCATATATCCAAATGGCTGCTTATTTACTTAAATTGGTCATTTGGGGGAGATACTGGGTTTAAAAATATGTAGTACTCAAAAAAAAATATGTAGTACTCAAAAGATTTTTTTTTGCCAGTCCAGAGGCTTAAACTCAGGGCCTGAGCACTGTCCTTGGCTTCTTTTTTGCTCAAGACTGGCACTCTACCACTTGAGCCATAGCACCACTTCTGGCTTTTTTTTCTGTGTATGTGGTGCTGAGGAATAGAACCTAGGGCTTCATGCATGTTAGGCAAGCACTCTACCACTAAGCCACATTCCCAGCCCCAAAAGATTTTTTTTTTAAATCATTCTTTGGCAGTGCCTTCAAACTATACAGCACGTTCTAATTAATATCCTGAGTGGGAGAAATTTTCAACTTTTCAAGTTATTTTGTAAGTATGTCCAGAGATTCATTCGGAGGAAACATTTCTTAAGTCATTTTATATGTGTTATGTAATTGTTGGCATTCTAAAAGGAATGTAAATGTCATGGAAATTGGAAAAATCATTTCTACGTTCACAGTACTGAGAGATTAAAGAAGAAATGTTGAATTATCAAAATAGGAGCAAAAGCATCATTGAAGGCCATAACCTTCAGTGTTTATAATCACAGGCAGAAAGAATGAACCTGAGAAAGGCTATCAAACTAAAAAATTCAACATGAAAGTCAGGTGCTAGTGGCTCATGCCTGTATTCCCAGCTACACAAGAGGCTGAGACCTGAGGATTGAGGTTAGAAGCCAGCCTGGGTGGGAAAGTTTGTGAGACTCTTATCTCCAATTAACCATCTTTTTAAAAAGCCAGCAGCGGAGGCTTGAGTGGTAGAGCACTAGCCTTTTGGGCACGAATGCTCAGGAACAGTGCACAGGCCCTGAGTTCAAGCCCCAGGACCAGAAAAAAATGGGGTGCTTACTGGCTACTTGGTACATTCTGAAAGTGAGAAGAGGTACTCTGTCATAAGAAGGAAACTGATCCTGGAAGAAGGAAGTAGGGTCCAGGAAGTCCTGGGGAACTAAGAAGCTAGTGTAGCTACTGGTAAGTGCATATCATTATTTTAAAAATGAGGAATAATTTTATATTAAAAAATGAACTCGAATTTTAAAACTTAATAAAAATCACAATGAAGCTGAGGAGAACAATCGGAATTTAAGCATTCTAATCACAATACAGTTAAGTGAATCTAATATTATTTGAATTTATGAAATCTTGAAGTTGACCTGATGCAAGACTTGGGGCGATGAGTGAAACATCTTGAACATTTTTTCTAGGGCTCACAGAAGCCAAATGCCTGCCAGAAGGTCACCCAGCCAGAGAGTTGGCTAGCACCTCTCAAGCCCTTCTGAGCTGTGGGCCTCTGCGTGGTCAGGCGAGGTGGGGCCAGCCTAGCAAGAGGCTGCAGCCAGGAGCCTTGCAGACCACACGTGCATCGACAGACTTTGGGGGTTCTATCCCCACAACACCACCGGCCAGCCGGGCAGAGTCGTAGGGCCTTGCCATCCACTGGTCTCTGTTCATCTCTACATCCTGAAGTCAGAGCCTTAGGTAGGAGATCAAAATGATGCTAGGAAACTTCTGGTACCATTTCCTCCTCAGAAAAAGACTCACTTCCCCCATTTCACTGGTGAGGACAAGCACAAGCCAACAGGAGGTCCGTAACGACCTCAGTCAGCGAGTGGCTCAACGTGTCGTACAGGTGAAAGTGACTGAGTCAGGCTTCAAGATGAGGCCTCAGCTCAGCCCCTAAGGACTCTGGGCTATGCTGGGTCCCAAATCTAAGGTCGGGCCAAGGCAGACAAGCCAAGCATCAAGATCTACTTACTGGTCCCTGCTCTCAGGATGGGACCACACAGCCACCATCCCTGGTGCCCAGAACAGAAGCTTAGTTGGTTCTAGCTGTTGATCTCCTCCTTAGTTTTCCCGGTGCTGTGTTATTTGAACTCTTAACCCCATGCTTACCAGACTTTCTTATTGCTGAGCCAAATCCCTAGCCCATGTGCAAATTAGATTTTCATCCACCAAAAACATTTGGATAGTCTCACATGACATCTAGACCAAATTCTGCTGCCATGCTTTGTCATGTAAAAAAAAAAGAGATGACAGAGATTCTCTGTTTAAGATGAAATTAGTACTTCAGTGTTGCTGTTTCTACAATCCACTTGTTGATCGCAGACACTTGACAATGGCGTCAGAACCCTTCTCAGCATCTCAGCCAGCTCAGGAGCAGACACAACACACACCGCACCACAAGGAACTCTAACGTGAGCTGTGCCCCATGCGAAGGCAAAGGATTGAGCCTGGAGACGGGTTAGCGATCTAACTCTCTCAGTTCTCATGCGAACATAAGCAGCAAAGGCAAACAATTATTGGACCAAATAATTATTCTGGACCAAAAGTGAGTGAGGTTTCGCTTGAATTTTTATATGCAGTCTTGATGAATAAAGAAAATAAAGAAGATTAATAATTTAGAAGCCATTTTTGAGGAAGTTTCTGTGGGAATGCACCTTGCCTGTCTATAGGTATATAGAGAATGAGAAAAGCAATTATATTGGACACAATGTACAGGCTCACTGTGATTTTTATATTTTTATAAGATTTTTTTTCCAGTCAGAAGTAGTTTTAAAAAGAACTTCCTAACTCCCTCGATTCTATTCTCTTATCTTGAAAACACCATATGGCTCCAAGTAAGATACCAGGGAGGAAACACTCCCAAGGAGATTTACCTGTCATAACAAATGTGGCTGCTCCCCGGGCCCCTCCCCCCGCCCCTCAGGAAGTGTGTGCATTGAAGAGAGGCCATTCACTTGGAAACGGCTTGCAGAACCTTATAGTCAGACACACTGAAATTGGGGCCTCCTCTGTCAGGAACATTACAAGAAAACGCCTTCCTCTTAGCATTCATTATTACTACCGTTTCACCACTTCCAGATAGATAATGAGTGTGAGTTATGATAAAATACACACAGAGCCAATGCCCACCGCTGAAGGTGAAAAGGGACTGGCTCTGACACACACGGAAATGCTGGAATGGAACCAAAGGAAAACCAGCAGGGTTTGTACATGCCAGCAGTTGCTGAGTCTCTCCTTGTTAATCAGGAAAGTTGAAGGGAGAATTTCTAAAGCCATGTGAAAAAGACATTGGCCACACCAAACAAAGAAGGGGGAAATAACATGGGGACTGGGGGAAGGTAAAAGGCACTCAGAAGTTTCCAGAAAAGCAATCATAAATGATGGGTGTCCTCGGGGACCGGGAGAGCGAGTACACAGAGAAGTCAGTGTTCTCTGGGGTGTGGTAGCTTGTGAAGGATCTCTTCCTCCCCATGGGCTTCGGGGGGAAGGAGGTGACCACCAGTGTTGGTGCAACTTCCCCGGGTGGAAGGTGATCTTGAGAAGTCACGTTTCCATTACAAGGACTAATGTGGTGTCTTCCATGTTGAGGATCAGATCCTAGGGGACCCAGGAGTTTGATTGGCTCACCATCCCCCAAAAGATTTGCCCAGTTCCTTCTGCTGCCAGGGCAACACCAGCGCTGCTGAGACCAAGCAGGAGAGGAGCCATGGCAGACAGAGGATTCTGGTACATCCAGTCCAGGGAAGAGAAAGGTTGCTCGACAGCAGCTGGTGAGGCAGAAGGAGCAGCCCCATATCCATATTGGATTCTCCCAGCAAACCTCATGCCCGGGGAAGGAGGGCAGCCTCACTGGCCAGTTCCACGGCATCATACCAAGGCAGACGTGCTGAGCGGCAATGGAACCACGCCGCAATTCCAACGGAACGGTGGCCCATTGGTAAAGCCAAAGAAGGTGTACGCAGGGACACCCCAGGGATGGAAGGGTAAGACATCAAGAATCTGTTTCAGAGTGCCAAAGGTGCCACGGAGGTTGGAGGTAGGAGAAACACGGTTGGACGTGGGGCCAAAACAGAAGTCTTTATTTGAAAGGTAAGTCCAGCTCTGGTAGTTTTTAGCTATCATATGAAGTTGAACTTCTCTTTCTGTTCTAGTTTACAGATAGCCTACCTCATAATGGATGCTGAATTTGGTCAGATAATTTTTTCGGTGTCGATTAATAAGGTCAGTCGATAAATCTCATTCTCCGCCCATCCTCTTCCTTCTTCTCCCCTTCCTCCCCCTAGATATCTTCCTTTCTTCTTTAAAATACAGTCTATGTAGCCCAGGTTGGCTGCTGTTTGCCACATCACCCAGGCTAGTCTCCAACTCTCAATCCTCTCATCTCAGCTTCTGAGTGCTGGGATCACTGGTATGGGCTACCAGACCTGGCTTTGCAGTAAATCTTCCTTGATATTCTTTATCAATCTGGTGGATTGCACATATTAGTTTCACAATATGCAAAAGTTTTGCATTCTGACCATAAACTCTACTTGGCCATGGTACATTATGATTTTATGTTGTTTAAAGGATATAATCTGCTAATAGTATTTTATTGAACATTGTTAGATTTATCTTCATGGATCCTATTTGGTTTATAGTGTTTCATCTTTTTAAATTATTTTTCCCCTTATCCTATGTTTGATACCTGGTATCTCTCACCTCATCAGTTGACTGAGCAGGGGACACTCCAGCTCTTTTCAGATCCTCATTTCCGGGAAGATTACATGGGATTTGTGCTCATTTTCCTTGAACTTTTCAGTGAGAATTTTTAGTGCAACAATCAATGCTAGAAATAGCTCGCTGTTTTGAAAACCTTTCCTTGCAAATTTGATTTATTGAAGGCTAAACTCGAGGGGCAGGCAGGACTGCCTTCCGTCTGCAGGTCCCAGAAAGAGCTCTTTTCCTCACCTTCTCCAGCCGCCATGCCCCTTGGCTTGTGTGGCCGGTCCTCCCTCTCTGTCTCCAAAGCCACGGGGCCGTCAGGTCTCTTACTGTGCTCTGCCTTCACATCTCAGGGTACGCTGACTGAACTGGCACATCTGGATAATCCAGAAAGGTCGCCCAGTTGCCAATCTTATTTCAGTTTAAAAATTTACTTCCCTTAGGCATATAAGGTAAGAGCCGCAGGTTCCAGAATTAGAGACTGACTATCTGGATGGGGAGGGCCAGAAAGGGTGGGGGGGAGAAGTTCTATGTGTCAGAAATGTCTATGAGTATTACAATCAAGAGACATTTTTCGCTAATTTAACCAAGACTTTGGTCCCTTGCTAAATGATGGAAACTTCATATTGAGGTTTGTTTAAAAATCTAACAAAATAGAAAGGGTTCTTCAACAATCCGTTGCAGGCTTGTTACAGTATTAATGTTACTCCTTTCCCACCTGCTTCATTTTTTGCTTTCTATGCATACTACAGACCAAAAAAAGACACTTTTAATTACAGTTTCATAGGTAGTAATAGAAGTTCAAATAAAAATTGCAGCCTGATAAATTTAGCCACTTCTTCAAAAAATATTTCTTCAATACTGCTCCCAGACCTAGGCCCATATTAGGTATAAAAGATGGACAAGTACCCAGAAGTCCTGCTCACAGTACATACAGAGCCAACGAAAACAAAGAGTCACTAATGAGAGAACAAAGGATGAGTTATAAGTTCTGGCAAGAGAAGTTACTATGTATAAAATATTGATAAAATAATATTCGAAAAAGTCTACTTCTAACCACTTGGCAATATTTCAAGGAACATGCTATTTGGAAGGTTGGCCCTTAATAAAGACGTCTATTCACGTGCGCATGGAACTATCGATTCTCATGTGTAAATGAGTGCCATGCTTGCACATCCAGCACAGAGTGGCAAACCTCTGGAAGAGCTCACCACGCTGTCATAGGAAGTCATGTCAAGCAAGCATCACTGTGTCAAGCCAGTCATGTCTTGGCATGTGTTTATATGCACAACCCTAAAATTTAGGAGGAAAAATCAATAGGACCACTAGTTCAGGACTCACTTGAGGCTATGTATTGAGTTCAAAGCCAGCCTGAGCTAAAGTGAGAGAAGGGGAGGGGAAGGGAGGGAGGAAAGAAGGGAGGGAGGGAATTTCACTTGGATGGAATAAACTTATTCTAACCTTAAAATTAGAGTTTTCACACAGTACTGATTATAGTTTTCACACCTTTTATTTTTCTCAATGTGTGTTCTTCACTAGAGCTAGCTTGTGATTCCCTTCTTGCAGGATGGGACAGAGTCTTCTAGAAGAACAGCATTCTTCTAGCATCTAGCATTTATTAATAGCCATCAGGAAAAAAAAATTTGCACACGCTATTCCTTTAGCATCACTATCAACATCATCAACAAGGTCAAAGCACTAGGGCATGAAGTTCTTTCTGTTTGTAGAGAAAATATTCCTGCTTCCTGCTGGTAATCGTTCAGTAGGTTGGAACTGGGAGTGAGAGTGGCCAATGCATCCAAGTTTACCTGGGACTTTTTCGATTGCATATATTACCATGCTTTACTGAGGCTCGATAGGACATTTGAACACACGCCACTCCCGTGTGCTCTGCCTGGGGCTTTCTAGGCTTTATGCTGGAAATCTCGCGTCCTTCAACCTCCCTCGGTCCTGGGCAAGCCTGTGCAGTCCAGCCACTAACTGAGTCACCGGGCGTTATAGAATTGAGAAGAAGGCAGGGAGAGCAGGGAGAGCCGGTGGCCTTCAGCTACCTCCAGCCTCATCTGGAAATGCCTGCGGGGGAAGGAGGCGAATGGAGCGAGGCAATGCCAAGCAGCAGGGGCGAGCGAGGCCATCCTCCCAGAACAGGGTCTCATACTTGTCCCCTGAAGTTCCCACTCCCGGAATGAACCACCATGGATGAGCTTCTCACCCAACAAGAACGCCATGTCATCTACATGGGCTCCACATCGCCGGACCACCCTACCATTCCAGTGGGGTGTGCAAGGACAAAGCTCACTGCATTTTGCCCACACAGCTGAGTTGCAGTGTTTCAAGTGTGAGTCTACTGTGCGTGTGCAGCTAGCCAGCACTGCGTAGACTCGGAGGACCCTTCCCGGGGTAAACCAGCCACCCAAAGCAAGCGCATGGCCTGCCTCCACTTCCCAGCAATTCCCGGGGATTTTTAGCCCATCATCAAACATTTAAGTGAGTGCCTTAAGGGTACTTCCTCACCCACCATTGGGTCCTTGCTTTGCACGTCCTTAATTAGCTTTCTGAATAAAATAGGGCTGGTCTCCCGTCTCCCACTTGCTTGGAGATTCACTTGAGTCAGGTGTTTTCACCCACTGCAATGAAAGTCAAGGGGGAAAAGAAGACATCTTGCTGATTCACCTGCCTACCCATCCTCCTCACGACCCAAGAGACTTTTCATAGCTCAGGCCCCTCGGAAACAGCCGTGAATCTCTCTAAATCTAGAGGATTACGGTTTTCAAAGATTAGGATGGGGGGTGGGGAATCCTCTATTTGGAAGAAATCCTCCTAAGACTCCATAAATCCAATAGTCAGTATTTTTTGCTTGATTTACTATGGTTCACCAGGTTTATATTACTCACTCGAGATATGCAATCACTTATATTCTTCTAGAGACCCAGGTGTCAAGTCCATTTTCCTTTGATCAAAATTATAAGTTAATTTACAAAAAAAAGAAAAAAGCCTTATGAGAGTCCAACTTACTGCCAGGACTGACAAACCCGTCAGCCATTGTGGGCTGCTTGAACATGATTGGTTGGAAGCAGCCAGATCTCTTTTCCCACCCAGAAGAAAAAGGCGTAATTTTTATAGCAGAAAGAAAAGGAAAAGAACAAATAAAGGTATTAGTACCCAGCTATTCCATCCAGAGAAATAAGCTTAGCTTCACACTACCAAAGGATACAAGTCAATCAACGCTGACCCAGGCAGGAGGTGGTGAAAAGTCAAGTCGCGATGATGTTCACGAGCGTTCCCACAAGGGGCAGCCGATGCGGAGTTCTGATGCTGGCAGTGGAATCCCACTACGCCAGGAAACTTCCACTGGCTAACACCCAAGAGAAGACAGCAGCATGGGGGCAGGCCACGACTGCTCAAGGCATGCGGGTGGGACCCCCAATAACGGTGGAGATTCCCATATTCCCACTAGTTGGTCTAGACCGTCACCAGCACAGGCAGACATAAGGGCAGCAGGACTGGACGGTTAAGGTCCGGAGCTGGGACGATGAAACATGGCTACTGGATTTAGTGGTTGAACCGCATTAGAAAACCTCTGACTAAACCATATCTGTAAGATTAAGGAAAAAGAGCCATCGCTGTATTTTCTTTACCTTTCTTAATAGACAGGACATTGATAGGATATATGGATAGTCAACGGGACACTTAAATGCAACTGTGGAGTCAGTCCACTAGTGAAGAAACTTGAGAAGAAATATTATGTAAGACAATAAATACATTTGTAGGTATTCATAAAGCATCTTATGTATAAAATGTGCTCAAAAAAGATGGAGAGCTCACTTTTCACAGAAGATAAATCCAATATAAACATTTAACAAAATCACATTCTCATCAATATGACCAATTCTTCTTTGAAGAAAAGATGTGCCTCTCATTGTATAAAAAAATAAAGATCCTCCATTAAAGAAAGGAACCCACGGGCTGGGGATATGGCCTAGTGGCAAGAGTGCCTGCCTCGGATACACGAGGCCCTAGGTTCGATTCCCCAGCACCACATATACAGAAAACAGCCAGAAGCGGCGCTGTGGCTCAAGTGGCAGAGTGCTAGCCTTGAGCGGGAAGAAGCCAGGGACAGTGCTCAGGCCCTGAGTCCAAGGCCCAGGACTGGCAAAAAAAAAAAAAAAAAAGAAAGAAAGGAACCCACATGTAATCTTTCTATAAGTTTCTATATGGCTGTTTTGCTTCAGGATATACAACTTTCCAAGCAGGTATCTGGAGAGATTCCCAAATCATATCCACTTCAAAGCAGGGGAATGATCCAATCACTTACTTTACAAGTGCTGCTTCTGTCCTGCCCTTCATGGGCTCCAAAGGTTTAGGAAGCAATCGCCTTTACCAATGCAATATGCTACTCTCCTTAACTTAGGGTCTTAGAAATACCAGCCTGAAAGTATGTGGATTGGCAAGGATGAGGCTGTTTGCATTTTTGAGACACAGAATTTTATACCAAAACAAAACCCCAAGTTTTTAGTAGATAAATTTGTGTAAGATCAGGGTACCAGTTTGAAAGCAAGGATTGTTGCTTCCCATTCCCTCATTTGTGGCCTCCTTTGTGGACTATTGCGTGGGAATCTAGAACACGTGGGTACCGCTTACATTAACACAGGAACATTTATTTGGGTTTTGTTATTGAAGTTCCAGCCTGCTCACTTGTGGGGTCTAGTTGGATATTTGAGGGGACACTAAGTGTGACCAGGGCCTGCAAAAGAGAGCAAAAGAAGGCCTATGCACAGATCACTTCCTCTGTAGTCTATGTATACTTTCCTTTATTTGTTTTACATCCTACAGCCTAGTAACTTCAGTTAATAATAATGGGTTGTGGATTCCAGAACTTGGCATGTGTTCATTTTTTTGAAAACCAACTATTTTTCATACTGAGTGCATAGCTTTTAAATGGCATAAATGAAAGTTTGCTTTCTGTTTCCTTCTGTCTTTAACTTTATACTCAGAACTCTTACAAGCTGCATCCATATGACTCTCTGGTCCCATTGTGTGGGACTTCTGCTTAGTTCTCTAGCAAGCATATCTGCCACATTTTAGCCGCTCACTATCTCTACAACAAGGCTACAGCATAGAGCCTCAGATAAGTGCCCTATAAATCCATGAAAGTACATCTACAGAGTCTATGGCTAGAGCCATGAAAATACATCCATGGAGTTTATGGCTAGAACCAGAAGTTAGAGCTATAGGGTACTGCAAAGGACATAATCTGTAATAGAACAAGGAAGCATGAGATTGCTGTATTAGTCAACTCCTACCGGCACCATAGCAGAGTTTATCTCTATCCTAGAATCTGTCCCTTGAAAAAGTCCCCAATGGATATCTTGCCAATTATTAGAAGTGCAAAAGGGCCTGCAAACTATCACCTGCTGGCTAGCTGCCTGGCTTCCTAAACAAAGTTTTATTGAAACAAGCATGTCCATTCATCTATGTATTGTCTAGGCTACTATCATCCTACAGTGACTGAGAAATTGTGACAAGGATAGTATGGCCCGTCTACTCTAGGACAATTGCTATCTAGCCCTTTAAGAAAACTATGGTGACCACTAAGTGACATTATGTGGTTTGCTTTTTAACTAATTTCTCTGATTTGATATTCTTCTTAGCTCTTTGGGTTTCTTCTCTTATAATTTGCCTATGCATATGCATTTGGATTTCTTTTCTTTGTTGATTGATATACAACAAGTTATATTCTAGATAATAACTACTTATTGATATTAGGCATTGCAAATATCTTCATATGAGAAAAAACCTTTTCTATCAAAGTAGGTTGCTTAAAAGTTCTTGCTTTGTCCAGGTGTCTTGGCTCTTGTTAATTATTCTGCTAAGATAATGTCAGCAAGTAAAGGAATGGAAAGAGGAAAAATTATGGGACAAGGATGGATTTTTGAAATGTAAGATATCATCTTCACTGGCTGTTCCAAAATGGAAGAGGAATTAAGACATATTTCAGGTTGTTCAAGTAAGTAGCAGAGGTGTAAGTATGTCTTGAGATTGCTGTGTACTGTTCATCTTATTGCAAAATCTTTCAATTGTCACTCTATGTAAATACATCCTATGCTCTTCTAACCAGCCAATTGTGAAGAGATTGAACCTGAGCTCAGCCAATCTGAGCAGAGGGGCGGGGCCTTCTGGGTTAGGGATAAAAGGGCACAGCCTGCCTGCTCTGTGTGCTTGCTTATCAGATTTTTGGCTGATGGCACAGCCTTCTGCAGAAGCAAACTTTGCCTCACTGAGTTCCTTTCAAGATGGTTTCCTTATTCCTCCTTCACAACACCCCCAACATTCTGAGCCACTTCTAACTATTCTGTCAGCTGCCTATTCATTGTGTATATAGTAGACACTGCAGAAAAGAAAACCCTAATTTTTGCATTAAATTAATCAAAGTGCCTCCTACAAGGGCCCTGTAAGAAATCCTTTGCTGCACAGTATTGATCTTTACCTAACAAGAGTTGATTGGTTGCATTGATTAAAAAATAATCATATGTATTCTTTGATCTGTTAATACAATAGATTGTATCAATTTCCTGAATTCCTACAGTTCTTCTGGAGTAATGGTTACTGCTGACATAGTCTTTGATCACCTATTTATATCCTCACTCTTGGCTGTACAAAAATCTATGCATACCATACATAGGAATTCAATGCTATCTTGTTAGATTAATAACATGAAATGGAGGACTCTAAATGCCACTACAGAATGGAGCTTAATTACTGATTAATGTCTGTCACGAGCATCCTGAGGACCAACTTCCTACACAATGTGTGGAAAGGGGTATCTCAACTTTGCTAGCTAAGGCTAGGGAATACTGAACTCTCTTTAAAACCTGAATAATCAGAAAGGAAATTTTTCTTCTTCCCCATGTATGGTCATCACCTCAAAACAGGAAACACACTTTTTGTTTTCCTCATTGGTTTTTGTCATGGCTGATCAACTGATGTGAAGATGAATAATTTAAAATCCTTTGGTCCAAAGGAGCTCTGGCCCTGTCATAACCCATGAGAATTCCCAAACGTGTTGTCATCACTTTTATGTCACTTACTTGGCTTTGCTCCCTTTTTGGAGGGAAAGAAGGGCCAATGTTGGAGAGACATTTTAATTTGCCATTTTTCATGATTTTGTGTGCATATTATAATACCTAGGACAAAAAACAAAGACAAATACTTTTCCTCATTTTTAGTCCAGTAAATCAAGCTGAGCCTCAGACTGAGCAAAGCACTGTGAGACAATATTAAGAAAATCCCCAGTTTATGAGCTTCATATTAATTTTATACCCTTTAGATGTAGATGCATTTCATACCATCTGTGTGATCATTTTCCAGGATCACAGACTGTTTGTGATTCAGTGCCAAAGATTTGGGAGATGTTCACATTTACAGCCAAGTGCGGTGGCACCTGCCTACAAGGCCAGCACGCTGGGGGCTCAGGCTGAGCAGGAAGAGCCTGAGTTTGAGACCACATCAAGACAAGACTAAAGCCAAAGAAAGTCTCAACCAAAAGAAGTCACAGACAAGTATCTCCTGGTTTGTTCCCCAGCCTGTTCATGGGACCACAGGTTACAGCAAAGTAAGTTTTGCAATCCTAACCACCAGGGGCTGACTCGGGAGGTGACTCTGAGTGAGTTACTTGACCCTCTCTGAGCCTCTTCTCTGGGGGGAAAAATACCATATGTTCAATCAATAATTCAGCAAAAGAATATGTCAAGATTTTTTAGTAACTAGCCTCGGAACAATTTTCACCATTGGGGGACCAAATGGATATGGAGTTAAGAGCTACAAGGAATCTGAACTATGAGTGTTCAAGTGCTCACTTTCTATATGATTAAGGTTATTTAATCAGACACTACCTTTCATTGGGTATGTGTTCTAAACTTGGCTATCCAATAGGAGAGAGGTGCAAATGATGAGACATGCAAATTCATTCTCTGATAGTCTCTAGGGAATCATCACTGGGAGGCCCAGAGACACATGCCACTCTCCTCCTGGCCTTTGCTTCTTCTCCTGAAGTCAGCCAGAAGCAGCTCCTGATACCCCAAGCCTCACTGCCTACGATCTTTCCACTGTTGTGTTGCAGAGACCCTCATCCCTCCTCAAACCTGTTGTCTTCCTGCATGGTATATTGGGGGTCCCAAGAGCCCAAGACCCTAACTGCCCCATCTCCAGTCCATCGCTAGGATTTTCTAGCTGAAGTGTCCAGGGTAAGCTGTAATGCACTAGATTCCCTTCAACCCAGCATTCATTGGATACAACCAGTGTGCTCAGCACATTTCTGGGCTGTTCTATACGACTTGATAATAAGGGAGGTCAACACAAGAATGCCAACACTCGCTGCTTGTTGTGCCATGACTGAACTCCTTTTTCTCTTACCTGTGAGTATTCTATTTCCTTCTGACTTCTATGAACTATAAACAGGCTATCTTATTAACTGATAACTAAAAGAAAACCAAATCACAGAGCTGATTTTAACAATTAAATTTCAATTTTAGTTTTTAATTCTGATCCAATTAAATTTTTTTCAAAAGTACTCTGAAAACTAAATTATCCTATAGAAAATCCTGAGATTTCTAGATCCTTTTTCAAGTCTTTATTTGTTTCTTATGAAATGTCTGAAGATTCTTACAGGACCTATCAATTTTAAATTAGATCCTTAATTATTGTTTCCTCTTAGTTTCTCAACAAAAACGTGAAACTTTAACATGGCTTTTTAAAGTGACATAAAGCCAAAACCACAGCTCTGAAATTTTTCTTTCTCTAAATTTATTTGAATCATCAGAATATATGTAGTTTCAAAGGTCAAAATTTTACACTTAAAAAAAAATTTTAAGCCAGGAACATGATTTTTGAGGCAACAAAGGTGGAAATGTCAAGGGAAAAAATAAATAGAAGACTGGTCATAGAAAGATAGGGTTTAATATCGGGTGGCAAGACAAGCAAAAGGACACTTGTTGAAGGCAAATCAGCAGCTGGTCCAGCCTTAGCGGTTGTCTACAAGGCCCAATGTCAGAAAAATGAGACCTTGTAGGAAAGATGGCATGCCAGAGTAATATGTTTCCCTAGGGGGCTTTTGCTTGAAGAGGTTAACAAAGCATAGAAAAGCCTGATAGTATAAATATATGAATATAGTATAGATACATGAATGAGCTTACTGTTTCAGCTAACTGAAAGCTATAGAGCTACTATAGAATAGGATCTGTTCTCCATTAGGGCTTAGCAAGCTACAACTGGCGGCAAGATTCGGACTACCATTGGCCTTTGTAAATAAAACTTTATTAGGACAAGGGCACATTTGAATGTCTATGTATTCTCTGTGTCTGCTGTAATGTCATAGCTGAATAATATCAGCAACTACACAGCCCACCACGCCTAAAATATTCTCAATTATTCTGACCCTTCACAGAAATAATTTTGATGATAGATTTGATGACACAAATACCATAGCATCAAAGCCTGCCATGTGTTTCAGGGAACTCACACTGTAATGGGAAACAGATGATGAATAGGCACAACATAAACAGACATTTTCAGGCACTGTAGGGTACTGTGAGGAGAAAATGAAAAACAGGTAAGGGGAAATGTTCTATTAACTTAGAGTTTCCTGCTATGGTATAAAACTATTTTAAGGTAATTTATCATTTTTCTTGCCAGTCCTGGGGCTTGAACTCAGGGCCTGAGCACTGTCCCCGGCTTCTTTTTGCTCAAGGCTAGCACTCTGCCACTTGAGCCACAGCGCCACTTCTGGCTTTTTCTGTTTATGTGGTGCTGAGGAATCGAACCCAGGGCTTCTGCATGCTAGGCAAGCACTCTACCACCTAAGTCGCATCCCCAGCCCTAATTTATCATTTTTAATGGGTAAATTGTTAAAATAATTGGAGCACTTTCTGTTCAGTTTTATCATTTGCCATTGTTAAACCAAACTCCAATGTAATGCAATGAGGGGGGAAATCTTCAATGGCCCAATAGTGGATAATACACTCTGTCTCTTTCTCTCTCTCTCTCTCTCTCTCTCTCTCTCTCTCTCTCTCTCTGTCTCTGTCCCACTCTCTTGGTAGATGTATTCGGATAAAGGAAAGCCAGGACTGACCATAACATCTATGACAGAGGACCAGAACTTCCCCTAAGAAACAACAGAGCCTTGCAGGACAGATCACCCCCCAGTGAGGACAATTCCCTAGGAGGAGGAGGGTCATGGGAACTAAAATTATTCCCCTCAAGGGATCAGCAATAACAACTTCTCCAGAATCCAGGAGAGCCAGAACTGACATCACAGTCTGCAGGCCATTCTTGACCAAGGCTGCTCAGTGACCATGCCTACCTCCTTCCCCACCCCGGGGTCTCTATTTAAAGTCTATGACTCATGTCTTTACTGGGAGATGGCTAAAGATATACTGATGCGCTGTCTTCCCATGGCACACCTGTCCCAGGTAATAAGTCTTCTTTCTCTGCCCTTCGCCATTTGTATTTGGCATATAGGGATGAACGGCTGGACCTGACTTGTGAAATTCTGGGTTCAGGCCTTGGGTCCAAAGCTCCCATTTCAAATCTCTAATTTAAATGTCTGCTTTGCATTCCCAGCTCCCAGGCCCAGTTCAGTGATAATCATTTTCAGGCTAGATGTGTTTGCACTGTGGTAAAAACCAATTAAGTCCTACATATTAACATGGAAGGCAGCAAGTGAAGGAATAAAATCCATGATTCTCATAGTCATACCCACTAAGAAGATATAGAAATCGTTTTGAATTCATTATAATGAAAATGTCCATGAAATGGTCTAAACAAGCTTTGAAAAGATCAGGTTAAATATACCAAAAAATAATGAAACAAAATACAAAATAAACCGGAGACCTGGAGGAGTCAACTTAGTGTGTGTCTTGGAAAATACAACAAGGCATTTGAAGTGTTTATATTTCTTGTTGTCAGGTTGCCTCTCTTGCTGGGCATTTGTAAAATCAACAGATTTCCAACTCAGCAACTGAATGGCTCCACTTATCCCCTGACCTCCGAACTGAGGGCTCTTCAGTGAAGAAGACAAAGGTTCCCTTAAACGAAAAGCCTGTAATGCCACAACGTTTTCTCTGGGGAAGGAAGCCAACCTGATTCCTCTTTCCTGGGGATGCCATCATTCCTTGGTGAACGCCTCTCTGTTTCTAGCTAGCCGGCCACACAGCAGCTATCCCTCGAAGCTCATAGATCACAAGGATTTGCAAATCCTACTTTGGGCTTGGAAATTGTGGGAGGCCTCAGGTCCCCCAGCTTTTCACTGTAGCTATTCTGCAGGAAAACATCAGCGACATTTGTTAGCAACAGCAATTCCAAACTCAGTGCGTCTGAAAACCTCTTTAATAATGCATTGCTTCCTAATGATTTTACCAACAAGACAGGCATTGATGAATTTCAATTCAGGTCTGGAACAGCACGGTCTACGAGTCGGTATTGAGCCTGCCTGGAGAATGGCCCTGTTCATTAAGTAGCCCGGGGAAGTCCCTCATTAAGTGAAGAATAATGGCTTTGGCAGCCATTTTTAAAGCAGGATAAAAATGCTCCTTCCAAAGCAAACTTTTCCAGCTGGTTGTATTACTCATTGCGTTTAAAACTAACCAGTGCACTGACTAGTGGTCATAAACATGACCCATTCATTCTTTAAAGTAAATATTAGTTATAGGGTGTCATAACCACTTCAGGAAACACACCCCAGTGTTAGAACTTGACAACGATCAGGAACTGCAACGGCAGCAACAGAGATAACAGACTAGGTCGATATCATCAGGACTGAACGTTGTTCAAAGGAAAGGGAAACGGGTCTCCATGATGCGCATGCATTGCCATTTGAAGAGCACATGAAACACATGACTGACCCTTTCTCAGCTCCACTCATCAGGGAGAACTTCCTCATTTTCCACTTGTTCTTTCTTGATGGAGGCACTCAGATTCAACTCTTCATCACTGGACAACTTCATCACTAAACCTTCCAAATTTCCCTTTGGTTTTATTGTAAAGGTGACATCCAGAGGGGCTACAGTTACCTACGTCAGGCAATGAGTGCATTTCTCATTTAACAGCGTCACCTCCTCCCTTGTTTTCTCCCAGGTTCCTCTTCCCAAACCCCCACCACACAAGTTGTATGGTTCATTATCCACATAATGTCTAGTGAGTATCACTGCTGATTTGTTCCCCCTTGGTCCCACCATTTCTGTGCTTCCTCTTACTCTCCCCAAAACATAAACTTACATACAAGTTTAAAAAGGGACAGAAATTACAAACAGAAACAAAGGAAAGAGGGGGAAAAATCAAAATAACAAAAAACTGAGTTCATTTAGACAAACATAATTTTATATGATCATGTACACATAGCTAATGAGCCTTTGTGATCCTAAGAAAATATACCCTCTTTTGGTCTCACTGTGTGGATGTTTAGAGTCTCACATCATTTATCATGTCCACGTGTAATGTTTTGCTTTTACCATCCAGTATGTTTACCTGTAGATTTATACCCCAATTTTTAAGTTCATAACTAATGGTGGAGATCAGGATAGTTCAAAGTCAGATTCTTGGGCTCCATATAGAAATCATCCTGCATCCTGTGGCTTTTCCTTGCATGCAAAGATGATTTTCAGAGACAAAGGATTTCCTGTGTGAAAAGGTTTATCTCCACTTTTGAACAAAAACGAGTGCATCAAGCTTGGCACCAGTGGCTCATGCCTATAATCCGAGCTACTGGGGAGGCTGAGCACCAAAGATTATGGCTCAAAGCCATTCTAGGCAGAAAAGTCTGTGAGCCTCTGAGTGCCAATTAACCAGTAAAAATACAAAAGTGGAGGTGTGGCTCAAGTGGTAGAGTACCTTCATCAGAAAACACCAAAGGAGAGTACTCAGACCCAGAGTTCAAGCCCTGGCACCAGCATTAAATAAATAAATAAATATCTATTTATAAATACAATATATATAATTATAAATATTATATGTATATATCACCCAGGCACCAATGGCTCACACCTGTCATCCTAGCTACTCAGGAGCTGAGATCTGAGGATCTGAAGACCATGGTTCAAAGCCAGCCTGGGCAGGAAACTCTGGTGAGACTCTGTCTCCAATAAACTACTCAAAAAAGCTGGAAGTAGCACCGTGGCTCAAGTGGTAGAGCTCTCGCCTTGAGCAAGAAGCAGCTCAGGGACAGCACCCAACTCCAAAGTTCAAGTCCCACGACCAGCTATACACACACACACACATATACACACATATAAAACTGTGCCTCACAAAACCTATGATTGTAAACTATTTACTTATGTACCATTTAAGAAGAACCATTGGGTTAAACATGCATTTTATTCACATTATTCAATCTGCCAGGAACCTTGACTTTAGCAATCATCTCTCTCCTTTTTCCAAGTCTCTCTCTATCCTAAGGGATGGTGAAAAATGGAATAGCACAATAGACTGTAACAGGAATACAAATGTATTTTCTTTTCAGCCCAAAGGAAGGGATGGCAAGTGAATAGATGGTAAATAATTTCTGCTTGTCCCATATTCCATGGAGCTCAATTTGAACTTGCTTAGAGTAAACCTGAACAGCTGCCTTCTCTGAGACAATAATATATTTTGTAATTTCGGCCACAGTATCTTCAGGCACAGATTAAATGTGACAGTGAGGGCATAGATCATTAAAATGTGTTCTTAATCTTTGCTTCCTCCTCATCCTTTGCCTGGCGATGATAAGCAATGCAGAGCTTGCCTTGCACCTGTGTGAAACCTCAGGATGCTACAGCAATGTCAGGGTTTTGTAAAACAGTGATGTTAAATGGAGTAGGAGGAGGCGTGAACTGAGAGGGAAGAAATGAGAGGGAAACTACAAAAGCCTGAATCCAAATGAGAAACTCTAATGAGAAGGATGAAAGTTTTCATCTGCTCTCGTAATTAACACAGCTGTGCTTTAATTTGATTTTTATTCGAATGATGCCATGTCACTATGCCTGGAATATCAAAATTGAGCAAAATAGACAATTGCTGATAACTTATAAATCATTTCTACTTGGGGTGTATTAATTCATTTGGAATATCAAAACTGAGCAAAATATACAATTATTGATTACTTATAAATTATTTCTACTTGGGGTACATTTTTTATTTGTTTTTTTAAAATAGGTTTTGATGGATTGCTGCATATTCTTAAGAATGCAGGAACAGGAAAGAAAGACAGAAAAAGAAAAAAAAGAAGTCATTTTATACTCTAATCCAGTATTGTTCTGCATATTTATATTCCCTATAGTATTTGTAAAATGTTTTCTCATATAAGGAATAACTATCAGACAAGTTAAATCAGAAAATCCACAAATACTCCTAGTAACGTTTTGTTTTGGGTGCTGGTACTGGGGCTTAAATTCAGGCCCTGGGCATGGTCTCTGAGCTTTCTGACTCTAAGATGGCCCTCTGCCATTTGAACCACAGCTCCACTTTCGCTTTCTGATGTTTCATTGGAGATAGGACCGTCAACTTCACACAGGGATCCTCATAGCTCAGCCTCCTGAGCAGCAGGGCTACCGCCAGGCATGAGCCACTTGCATCTGCCTTGCTATTTTGTTTCAATTCTTCAGGAGACCAAAACACATACCCAGAGCCAGGAAACCTTGCTTCCCCCAAATCACATCGTACCCATTTCTCTCTTAGGCAGAAAAGGAAGTCAAAGCACATCAAGCATACACACACACACACACACACACACACACACACACACACACACAGTGTTTCAAACACAGGGCTTACTGAAGACATAAAGGCTCAACGTTGGATTCACTCGTGCAGTGAAATTTCATCTCTTGGGCATCAGCTCATCTGCAGCCCTTTTACTAGTTATCTGCATCATCGGCACCTGAGAAAGCCCAACCTCAGGATTCTTACTGGAGTTCTAAACGCAGAACGTACAGGAAACAACTCTGAACTCTGGATGTGGTGCCCAGTTCAGGTGCCACCCATGGGCACAGTGTCCCCGGAGTTATGGCTGCACCTGCAGTAACTGCATTGTTGCCTGGGTGAAGAGGCAGGAATGGCTTTCTAGCTGACAACGGAACCCTGTGGCCATTCCCTTACTGCACCCACTGAATGATGCCAGTCATCCTTTGATCCTAGAGTTGTTACAGTGCCGCGAAGAGGTCCTGACAGGTGCTAAGTGTTCAGGAACGATTAACTCGCTATTGCAACCGACCAGGAATAAGTGAGCTTTTCTGTATTTTGAGGGTACTCTATCAAAAACCGCGGGGGAGGGGGATTCTCTTGTGAAGGACCACATTCACTCAGCTCTAAGGGGAGCTAAGTAGGATCTGCAAGTGGTAAAATAACCCTTGATGGCTGAAGAGACCGAGGACACTGCACTGGAAAGGGCCAGAGCTGAATTGCCCGTATTACAGATGGAACTGGGCATGTAGCATAATGTCCAGTGTCTAAGAAACAGAACCCAAGAGCCCAAGAAGTAATACTTTAATAGAATTGTCATCATCATATTCCCAGCTTTTCTCTGTCCGGCTCCCAAATACCCAAATTAGTCGGCATAATTGATTACAGAAGTGTAAGATACAGGAAAATAAACAACTGATTACAAAAGCCAGTTCACCTAACTGGATTTAACTAGGTTCCTGACCAGGAGGACAGAAACAAAAACATGGACTACTTTCAAATTATCATTGAGTCCTTCAAGTGTTTAAGGAATGTGTAACTTTGTAAGCAGCACTCCACAGTTTTAAGCTGATTCTGATGATCAGACTATTCATATGAAGTATATTCTATCACTTGGCTTTTTGGAATTATTCTGTATTTTGCTAAATTTTTATGATTATTTTTCCTTGAGCCTTCCTAGGTAAAATAATTGATTTATGTTTTAACTTCTTAATTTTTCAAGTATATCCCTCACTTTTTCTCTCTACATTTTGGATATGAAGAGATGAGAAAGTGTGAAATTATTTCTTCTCTCCTCCTCCCTCAGAGTTTATTTCAGTATTTTTTTCAATGCATCTTCAAGAATAGATGGTCTATTTGTGTTCGTTAGCTAACTTCTGATTGCTTAGCAATTCCCTTAGGCAAAGTGAAGATTAGCCTTTTTTTTTCTTTACTGCCAACTTAAGGTTATGCATTATGCCTATATCTTTATAACCATTATAGATGGGAGAACGGAGGAGAAAGAGGAAAGGAGAAAGGTGGATCCAAAAATAAAAGCAGGTAATCATGGGGACAGGTTATTTTCATTCCGATGTGGTTCCTAGAAGACAAAAGTCTCAGGTAAAATTCCAGGTATCATAAACATTCTCAACATGCTTCTGAGTTATCAAGAACAAGAGAGGCTCAAGTTTTTCAGCTGATTCTTTGGGACAACTTTCAACAGTCAATGAAAAGCAAGGGACAAGCTTTGCTCTTTGAATCTCAAAACTATCTGTTTTTCTTTTTTCCAAGTGAATGCCTGGTTCACTGTGGGACCCAATTTTTTTTTCTTCACCCCAAGTAGTTCCGCTCTTGGTGCAAAGCCAGGCTACTAAGAAAGCCGTCACAGCTTTGGTGTGGTCAGCTTTTTGTGTGATCAGTGGATGTAAAATTCGCTTTTTCAAATACTGTTCTCCTTGTCTTTCTTTTTCAGAGCTATACAGGTGTTTTCTTAGGGCATTTTAGTTCAGTGGACATCATGACAGCAAATGTCTTGTGACTATCATATGGGATAATAAGGTAGTATTGTGATATTGTCCTGTCTGAATAGTTGGTGAAACACAGCTGTCCTGGCAAACAGAGCTGGTGACACCTTGTCCCCAGAGAAGCTGGGAAGATAAGAACAGGATGCGAGGTACGACGCAGAAGCAAGATAACAGGCAAGGTTTTAACTATATCTATGGTGAAGTAAGTTAAGTAAGCTCAGCTGCATTAAGGACAGCAGAGAGTAAGCTCTGCGCTCCTGAGTTTTCAGATGGGTACAAGGACTTCGTGGGGAAATGGACTCGAGGCCATGCAATTACAGTCCAGCAAAGAACTTATCTATATTGTGTACAAGCCTGAAATCTCTATAAGACCAGGTGCAAAGGTGATGAACAGTTGGTTGAGTTATTAAGTTATGTAATAATTAAGATATCATGGGGGCTGGGGATATGGCCTAGTGGCAAGAGTGCCTGCCTCGGATACACGAGGCCCTAGGTTCGATTCCCCAGCACCACATATACAGAAAACGGCCAGAAGCGGCGCTGTGGCTCAGGTGGCAGAGTGCTAGCCTTGAGCGGGAAGAAGCCAGGGACAGTGCTCAGGCCCTGAGTCCAAGGCCCAGGACTGGCAAAAAAAAAAAAAAAAAAAAAAGATATCATGAACTAATGAGCTAATTTCTAGAAGGTACTGCATTCCAGCTATGTGTGTTGCTTATTCCTCTCAGCCAGATGATACGCAGTGAGAATCAGTAGCAAAAACAGAGAAGAATGTGAAAAGGTATCTTGCCAGAAAGCAGATACATCTAAAGTTGGAGTGAAGAAAGATGAGGTTGCTGAGGAACTTAATGCTACTAAAAAGGAGACAAGTTGCCAGGCACTGGTGGCTCACACCTGTAATCCTAGCTACTCACAAGGCTGAGATCTGAGGATCACAGTTCAAAGCCAACCATCAGCAAAAGAGCTCAGGGACAGCACCTAGGCGCTGGCATTGTCCACGCGATGCAGGGTTTCCATGAACACAGAAGCCAAGAATTCGGAGGAGGCTGTGGAGGCCTCCAGCCAGATTTCAAAGGACAGCGTGGGAGGCCAGGGTTGTGTGCAAGGATGAAGCAAAGGTTCTATGGCGACGCCGGATGACAGAGATGCCAGGAACAGAGACCATCTGCTAAGGAAAGCAGCAGGTGCAAGAAGAGCCAGCCCAGGCGAGAGGCCAGGTGAGCGACACCAGCAAGGTCCTAGGCACGGCACTTCCCAAAGCCTTTGGAGCGCAAATCAGCCACCATGCGCCCCGGACAGTAACAGGAAGCTGCAGGGTTTAGTGTCTGCCCTGCCGAGTGCCGGCCTTCCTCGCGCTCTTTCCAGTCCTCCTCGGTGAGACAGGTACCTGCCCCCCACTGCACAGGCGCTGGGTGTCTACAAGTTCCTCTGTGACTTTATCAAGGCGGATGGCTGAGAGTTTGCCTTGGGTCTCTGAGGAGATTTGGGGCTCTGTCTGAGAAATCACGGAACTGTTATGACTCCGGGGATCCTTGGAGATGGACAGGCATCGAGCCTTTCGATGGCCAGGGATGAACTAGGAAGGGCCACCCGAAAGACTCGTTGCCTGGGCCCCAGCTGGTGGCTCGATCACACCGTGTGATTGGGTCATGGGGTACTAACTTCATCACTGATGCGTTTATACTAAACGGGGTGTGTGGAAGGAGGGAGTTTGCCTTTGAAGGCACATCTTGGTCCTGGCCCCATTCTCTCTCTCCCTCCCCCCACTTTAAGCACTTTTGCTCTGCTATGCCCTTCCACCATGATGCATTTCCTCTTTTTTTTTTTTTTTGTCTTTTCTTTTTTGGTACTGGGGATCGAACCCAGGATGTTGCACATGCTAGGCAAGCACTTTGCCACTGAGCTACATCCCAACCCAATGCCTTTCCTCTTCACACGAGCGACCACAGGGGAAAGCCATGGACGCGGTGCGCCAAGACAAATCTCCTCCCTGCAAATTGTTTCTCTCAGTTATTTTGCCACAGCATCTAAGAGCGGCTAAGACAGATCCATTTCCAGAGATTCAAGCAAACGTATTCAAGCAAAAATATTCAGGAAAAGGAGGTGAATCTGTAGTTTACATACATCGATTATTTTTCCTGCCATTACTCCCTCAACAATATAGTGTACAACAATGTACGTGGTATATGAAAGGCATGAGTAATCTGATTTGAAGTACACAGGATATACATCAATGATATGCAAACAGTCGGCTCCTCTATTTAAAAGGCATCAAGAGGGATGGACCAGAAGACATCCTGAAAACCATCCCTCATAGCTACCTAAGGGTGTTGATGTGTACAGGTATGCTACAAAATTCCTAGCCCACGATGGAGTACTCAACTATCATTCGAGAGTGAGGAGTTAGAAAATAATGACCCAAACGGACTTCACCAATTGTTACTGGCCGTTGTTTTACCTTGACATCTAAGTTTCATATCAAGGATGAAGGTACAGACACATTCTTTACTTTCAAGGAATAAGAACACTACCCCACATCGTGGAACCCCATTTTTCCCTAACTCACTACAGCCGTTTCTCCAAATGTAACCAAGACACTTACCTTTAGATTGATCATTATTATACTTTTGCTTCTATCCCAAGCTCACGTAGTTTCTATCCTTTTCACCCCGTTCACTGTTTTCAGCGAAGTTTAAATGGCATATAAATGAAATCCCACATGCCTGTTCTGCACCCTCTCTTGCTCATCTTCGCTGATACAGCTGTTGTCTCTGTTCTCACACTATGTGTTCTTCCACCATTATAAACACAGCCCAAGCCAGCCACCGAGTGCACGCGTGGCTCTGGCTCAGGGCCGGGCTTTGGCTCTCAGGGCCGACATTGTTCTGCACATCCATGTCTCTGCACGCTCAGGCTTGAGGTTTCCCACGCTATAGGACTGGGACTCAGGCTATGGGCTCCTTTTACATATATATTTAACATATTTTCGGAAATGCAAAAGTATTTTCCAACGTGGTTTTAAAATTGACACTCCAAACAAAAATTCACATTTTTTTAAAAAAGCAACATTTTGTCTTAAATTATATTACCTAAAATTTGGTCATATTTCTCCTACAGTGTGGGAGGTCGATGTTCCAAAGCTACAAAGAATTCATTCGATGTTATTTCTTCAGTGTTTGAAATTAAATTTTCATTTATAAATTGCCATGTCCCCTGTGTATAGAAATACTCAAAGCTCTAGGCATATAACACTAAGTTTTTAAGTTGTAATCACCATGAATATATTCTCCTATGACATTATTTAAAACACAGATCTGTTTGATTCAAAAAGTTTTACTATCAGGGCTTAAAAATAAGCTTGGTAAAAACTGAGGATTTTCGTGGGAGGAAAAGTAAGAGAATGGCACCATGTTATTTTGTACAGCTTAAAATGGTGCTTGCTTAGGTCCACCATCTTGGGCTTCCGCATGCGTAACTCGTTTTAACCAAGGCCAAACCAGGCAATTAAGTGCTAGTCGAGTCCTTATGTAACTAGGAAATGTCAAAAAACACTTGACCTTCATTTCTGTATTGGTAAAATGGAAGATTGCCAAAGTAAACTAAAAGCTCCCTTGCATCAGGAAAATTCTATGAGGTTTTGTCATGAACTGGCATTCAGTAGTTTCCATATAGCTCTCAAAAAATCTTTTTTTTTTTAATTCCTGGATGCTATTTTGGTGTTCCCCAACCTCGCTGAGTAAGAGTCGCGGGAAGGCAATCCGTTTCCTATGGAGCTGGTACTCCTTGTCAGATCCTGAGCCACAAACACGCCTACGTGTTCCATCTCCTGGGTTCATTCACATGGCCCTCCCTCCTCGACGGAAAACATTTCCATTTCCAAGCCCCTGATCTACAGAACATACTTTTTATCCACTACCAAACACCAAAGTGTGTCACAATACCAGCGCCTCTTACAGCGCGTCTCCCGGGGGTCAGCGGTCTTTCTCTGCCCTATTGCGCTGATGCCAGTCATCTTGTTGATAGATATTTTTGTGACTGTGGCATATTTGGGACACCTCTCCGTGGCCCACAACACGTCAAGAGAGTGCCTTTAATAACGCAGATATCGCGGCCCTCATGCAGTAGGGTGGCCGTTCACTTCGTAGAGAGGCCTCACGCCTCCAATCACCAGCTTCTCTCTGGTGATTGGCACACTAAGCCGGGCTATAGGGAAATGAAGTGGGATCAGATGCTGTTCGGAAAATGCCCAGCTCTGCCCAGAACCATTCTGGAAGCCTCCTCCAGACAATGCAGAGAAGCCAAGCTGAACATATGCTCACAGAGGGGGAGTCAGGAAACAACCACGACACGACATCCTCGTCTTGGCATGAATTCCTAACCCTTAAACAACACTTCCAACTCGTCTCCGTCAGGAAGAGGAGAGCAAGCCCCACACAGCAGTGAGAGTGGACCTCGTCCAGCTCACAGCCCCTGGGACGACTCCACATGCACTAGCTGCAATGTCTGCACTCACGCAAAACAGAGCCTGTCTTGTGTGAATATGTTTATTTGCTTTAAAAAAAAAAAAACAAATTGTCTTGTTCCCCACATGGGCAGTCAAAAGAGCAGAGTATGGTCAGCCAGATTGGCTATCACTATTATTCTAACCTTCACTCTATCTGCTGACATTCTGGTTTTGTTCCCAGTCCAGATGTCGTGTAGAATGGAGGAGAGTCTCTGATCATGTGTATTAGTGTCCTAGAATGCCAACATAATCCAGCGAGCTGCTTGATATTTAAAGAAAGGATTGGTTTTGTAAATTATTCAAAATTCCCATCAGCCATCTACAAACTAGGGCATCCCCTGCCTACTTAATCTCCTCTGAGCTTATCCCAGATAGGATGTTCAATTATGCTAAAAATACTATGGCTTTTTTATTAATCAGATCAGCTGAATCATACATTAGGAAGTCGTCAGAGACTGTTTTGCTATTCTCCTGAATAAGAATATAATTTTTCAGGTAGGAACTCAAGTTCTTAAAAAAAAAATGGACTCAAGATGCAAGAGGGGGAATGAGGGACGAGGTAACAAACAGTACAAGAAATGTATCCAAAGCCTAACATATTAACCTCTCTGTACATCAGTTTGATAATAAAAATTTGGAAAAAAAAAAAGACGCAAGAAGGTTGTATAGAAATAACCTCTAAACTATGTAATAAAGACTCAGAGACAAAAGCAAAGATGTACATTTTGTGATCCCATTAGAAACCCTTGCTTGCATCTCCTAGGCATTTTAAGTAAACCGTGTCACAGAAGGAAGTGCTCATTTTCTTTCTATACAACTTAACTCCAATTAAGCTTCTGCCCTTACATTCCTTTTCTTTTCTTTTTTTGCCAGACCTGGGGCCTAAACTCTGTGCCCGGGCACTCTTCCTAAGCCTCTTTGTGCTCAAGGCTAGCACTCTGCCACTTGAACCACTGGGCCATTTCCAGATTTTTCTGAGTAGCTTACTGAAGAGTCTCACAGACCTTTCTGCCCAGGCTGGCTTTAAACCATGGCCCTCAAATCTCAGCCTCCTTAGTAGCTAGGTTTACAGTCATGAGCAGTGGCACTTGGCTGAAAAACATTCCTTTAAAGTGAACTAATGGCCTTCCTCTTTCCCACCTCAGGGGTCAATAACCTGTCTCCCTCTTACGACATAGAGATCCAGCAGCCCTGGATGCCCTTGGTGTGTTCTATCACCCCTGTGTTACGTTCACCTGTGTGCTTGCATTTTCCTACATTTGCTATCAATTGGTTTACTCGTATCCTTTGCTAAATTCTTCTCTGTTGGGCACTTGCAATTACCCAGCACTCTGCCCTTGACCTTCTTATTTCTCTTTCTAATCTCCCTAGGCAATCTCATCCCATCTCATAGCTTTAGACATCGTTCATATTTTGATAATCCTCAGGTCTAAATATTCACCACCAATCCCTCTTCTAAGCTCCAGGCTCAAATATCCAACTACTTTCTAACTCCGTATAAATGTCTTATATGCCCAGGAAAGAATTATCGGCTTTCTATCCCAAAATAACTCTTCTACTCTCCATCTCAATACATGGCATCATTTACCTGGCTGTTCTGGATCAAACCTTTGGAATCATCCTCAATTCCTCTTTATTTCTCATATATTGGACCACCCACTAAGACATTATAAATGCTCACCAAAAAAAAGTACCCAAGTCTAACCACTTCTTACTGACACAGTATCATTGGTTCCACTTAAACAAACAGCCGCCTGGTAGGTTCTCTGCTTCGATTCTCCTCTCCTCGGGCTCCCTTCCCTGTGCAGCAGATCCAATCTGTCATAGACTCAACCTGTCATCTCTCGCCCGATAACAACCTGGTATTCCTTCTTACGCATGCAAAATCTGTGTCACCGTGTCCAGATAGTCCTACATGACCTCGGCCTAAAGATTTCAACCCACTGTCCCCACCCTGCCCAGCCCCTCCTCTCTGCTCACTCCCTTCTGATCCTCAAACACTCCAAGGTCTTCTTTGTCCGTGGCCTCTTCCTTCCCCGTCCCCTCTGGTTTTATCCCTCTTCCTCGAGCTCACTACAGTCATTCTCGCCTCTGTTCCATTTGACTTCTCAGAGAGCTCTTCCAACCCCAGCTTGGCTAAAATCACTCCTTACTTTGATTTTACCCAACTTTGTATTACTTCCTGGGAGTTTTCAACACCTTAAAGTATGCCATTGTTCTTTTGATTTCTTATTTACTGCCTTATTTCTTCTTAAATGAAATTAGAAAAAAAAGAATTGCTACTGATTTTAGCAACTTACGCAACAGTAACCCAACATACAGGACACGCTCAACAAATAAATGAATACGCATTTGGAAATGCTTCTAAGAGCCCGCGTTCAATTAGCTCATTGATAATAGAATATTGTCAAATTATTAGCCAGGTGTGACGGCACCAACCTATAATCCCAGAACTCAAGAGGCTGAGGCACAAGGATTATAAACCGAAGGCTAGCTAGGAGCAAAGGAGTTTAATTGACCATAAGCACTAGCTATCAACAGCATTTATGCCCTTTATTGTTTTATTACCACTTTTTCCCTTCCCCAGAAATGATCATTTAAAAGCGTATTTGTGGACAATCTGTTTGGTTAAATCCTTACAAACCTCAACATCTTTATTCCAAAAAGCAAGCTTCTCTTGGCTCCTTTCACGCAGTGCAATGGGCGATGGTGAGCGGGCAGAACCGGGCAGAACCTGGCTCCCCGAGCCCTTCTGGAGCACAGGAACAGGACGATCCAGGCTGGCTTTGAACCGGGATCCTCAGACCTCAGGCTCCTGGGTAGCTAGGAATACCGGTGTGGGCCCCCAGCACCTGGCTCCGGGAATGGATTTTGAGCTCTGGTTAGCATTGGATCGCAGCCACAGACATTGTGTAGTGAACCTGTACCCTGGAGCGATGGCCAGTCGCTATCCTGGCTTTGCAGGAACAGGAACAGAAGCCTGGCAAGATTGAGTTGCTTTGCCTCGAAATTGAGTCGCCCCTAGGCGACAGATCCAGTATTGGATCCGGGTAGTGAGTGTGGGCCGAGGGCCACACGCTTTAGCCAGCTCACCGCCACGACGGGCAAGGGTTGCCCACCTAACCACAGCCTCGCCTTCTCCCAGGGCTCAGCTGCCGCTGCAGGAAAGAGGAGGCCAGCCGCAGCTTCCCAGAGAAGCCGCTGCGGCGCCTTTCCTAAAGGGGTTTGGGTTCCACAAGTCAGGAGCGCCATGCACCCCGATCAGTAACACCCCGTCCATCATTCACCCCCATCTTTCCAAATCCCACCCATGCCTACAAATGACAGCTCAGCCGTCATCTAAATGGGTATCATGACTGTGTTTGCTCCCCTCCCCTCCCTCCTCGCCTGTCCCCCCCACCCCACCCCAAACACACTCCCTGGTTCTGTTGAGCAGTTTTGGTAATAAAGGGAAAGGGGGATTGTCTACGGAACTGAAATTTGAAAAAAAAATCTCATTAGTATTTAAAAATTATTATTTACTAAAATATTATTTATTAAACCTATTATTTACTAGTGATACTTCTGGGGTTTTTGCATGATGTTTGGCTACTGTAAGGCAGGTTTAAATGCCACCAGTAGATCATTTCCGCTTCCATTTTTCTGCTACCCCACATGAAAAATGGCCATGTGAAAACCCAGAGGATTAACGAAGCCTTCTGGTTTTTAAGTAGATAATAGCTCCTGATCTTTTGTCCAACAAATTCAGCTCCATTTATTCACCTCTCTGATCATTTGCAAAATGTGAAAAAGTTGAATATTCGGGAGGCTGGGAATATGGCCTAGTGGCAAGAGAGCTCGCCTCGTATACATGAAGCCCTGGGTTTGATTTCCCAGTACCACATATATAGAAAATGGCCAGTTGTGGCGCTGTGGCTCAAGTGGCAGAGTGCTAGCCTTGAGCAAAAAGAAGCCAGAGACAGTGCTCAGGCCCTGAGCTCAAGGCCCAGGACTGGCAAAAGAAAAAGAAAAGAAAAAGTTGAATATTCATGGCTAAAAGTACTTCATTCATACCTCCAAATTTTCTCTGGTTGCAGTTGGTAATTAGAATGTAAAAACAGATTCACATTTTCTACCCAATAGCCTCAGAGCAGCAACAAAAAAAGGGGGGGGGGATATTAAATCAAGCAAGCCCACAGATTTTTCTGACATGATCAAAGATTACCATTGCTAACTTGTTTTTTTTTAAAAAAAAGTCCTTGGTTTAGATTTTTTTTTTAACTCTCAGAACTAAAACTAGGGACTGACTTTTAGAGGATTTATTTGTGTTGTAATTTTTTTAATTTATTTATGCAACTTAATCTCTTGGATTGGAATCCAAATCCCTGATAATTAAAAAGAGAATTTGCAATGAAATAACATTTTCTCTCTCTGCCAGATTGCCCAAGTAGTAACGGGTCTGGGCAATAGCAATCACGGAAAACGCTGCAGAAGAGTCCCAGAATAGCAATAAAAATGCCAGCATGTGTTTATCCTTCAGCAGTAAGTAAAATCCCAATTACTCACACTATCTAAAGTGCATGTCCCTAAGGAGTCCAGCCTTCCTGCTGGCAGCTTTGGTCTGAGTTCATATGGCAAGGCCGAGTTCCCGTGGCAAATCTACAGGTGTAACTGGGAGGGGCTGTATCTAAACTACCTCCAGAGAGGCCAGAGTCTCAGTCTTCATACTCTCCCTGCAAAATGCAGCAATCAAGATAATCCTCTGTAGCCGGCTGTGTGATTTGATTTTTGTCTTATCCTCTAGCAGTTGCACCAAGTGGTTTCAAGTCAACAAGTCAGTTTGTGAGTCCAAGGCATCTTCTTCAATGTCACTCTTTCCATCGTTCTCCTCCATTTCTTCCTACCCAGCCATCCCATCCATTTGCCTGGCCCCATTGTCCTGGATCTACACGGAATAGTATGACTGCAGAGTTAGTTGTTCAAGGGTTACACTATTCGAGTCCTCCCCTGCGTGTACCCTTCTTAAATTAATACACTTGGGCATATATGCAGGTGACCCTGCATATGCTTGCACAGGTGTTTTCATTTCTAAGGAAACTGACCAAGTTTGTGTGGAAGCATTTGGAGAAAATTCAGTGGTTTCCAGGAGAGAAAACAAACCAAGACATTACTGAAGGAATCTCAGCAATTGCTCCAACTGCTTCAGTAAGTATCAATCAGTCTTATCTTTTAAATATTTCTTCATTCATCTGCTTAGTAACAAGACATCCATTTACTTATATTTTAATAAATCAACAGAAAGCTTCACCACCAGAGCTTCTGATTAACAAGGCCGAAGTTTAAGAAAGATTAAAAGGTTAAGAACATGGTTCCAGTGCACTGCGTCAGATGAACAAGAGGGGATGGCTGGTTTCTATAAGGGTGATGAATACTAACGACCCTTTGAAGATGTCTGGATATGCCTTGGAATGCCCTGAACACCTTAAAAAAAAAAATACCTCGGATTTCTACAGATTTTAAGGGAAGATATATTCAAATAACATAAAACAGCCCTGAACCTAACCAACCACACTTGACTTTTGAGTCATGTCTCAAAAATAGCAAGTGCCTTTGGGCTGGGGATATGGCCTAGTGGCAAGAGTGCTTGCCTCCTATACATGAAGCCCTGGGTTCAATTCCCCAGCACCGCGGCCAGAAGTGGCACTGTGGCTCAGGTGGCAGAGTGCTAGCCTTGAGCGGGAAGAAGCCAGGGACAGTGCTCAGGCCCTGAGTCCAAGGCCCAGGACTGGCAAAAAAAAAAAAAAAATAGCAAGTGCCCTTGGCGTGGCTGTAGCCATATTTCTGAGTTTTTTTTTTTTAAGAAATCAAAACAGCTTTAGATTCTATTTGAGAGGAATCTTTCAGCTCTTATTAGGTGAGTAATAGCCAGTAATTCTTCTACTCAGCAATATAGTCAGTGTGGCTCAGGTGGAAATGAGCTTACACCCTGTATCAGCTTCTCAGCCAGTGTATTGTCCCTGCCGGCCTTATTCTCCGCCATAACAGGAGTCAGCGGTACAATCCCAGTTCTCACATTTAGCTACTTGTTCTGTTTATTGTTGATTCACTGAAGATCCAGGGCAGAAACCACTGTGATTCTGTAAGTCAAGTTGCAAGTTCTAAGCAATCCATCATCAATGTAGCTACAGAATTGTTTGATGGTTACCGCCGAAGGCAAAAGCCAATGAGCTCCCTTCGTGCTCTAACTCATTAACTATATTAACAACCTCTCTTGCCAATGAAAACTATAATTAACACTGGGGCTGGCAAATAAACTACCAGCTAACATGGTTAAGTAATTGCAGGGAGTTAAAATACTGGGTTTAGTACTTCAAAACTTAGAGTAAATGATCATTACGTTCAAACTGACTAAACATGAGGGGAAAAAAATCTTCATTTGAGCCTTTATTTCTCTCCCAACTACTGGCCGACTTCAGTTCTTCTTTGCAAAGAGTTGGGTTTTTTTTTGTTTTTGGCCAGTCCTGGGCCTTGGACTCAAGGCCTGAGCACTGTCCCTGGCTTCTTCCCGCTCAAGGCTAGCACTCTACCACCTGAGCCACAGCGCCCCTTCTGGCCGTTTTCCATATATGTGGTGCTGGGGAATGGAACCCAGAGCTTCATGTGTAGGAGGCAAGCGCTCTTGCCACTAGGCCATATTCCCAGCCCCTGCAAAGAGTTCTTTTCAGCATGAGATCTTCCCTTCTGGTACCCAATTGCTCACTACTTGCAACCTCTGTGCTAAACCTTTTACTGTTCCCATTGCAAAGATGCGTTCATTGTAACCTAAGAAGCTCTCACCAACCACATGCACCAACCACATCTGCTTCATACTCAAGTGATCCCAGTGTCTTGTCGAGGTACTTACATTTCTGCTTATAGGACACCTGCCATTTTTTTTTCTCTCCAATCACTGTAATTTCTCTGTATCGCTACTCATAAATTTAACTTCAATCTGTAGATATACTAAGGCAATCTGCTGCAAATCAGTCCTGGGTTCTTTGTTCTTTACTCAGTTTACCTTCAAAGACCCTAGGTAAGCTAGTCGTTGACTTTCAGTCACATGATTCACTCACTGCCTTCCTCTGGACTTTGAGCACTAGATGTGGCTCCTGTGTGTCTTGTTCTTACACGGTGAATTCCTGAAGGGATGTTTATTTCTCCTCATTTGACAGATAGGAACTTAATAAACTTTTGCTCAAGAGTTTGAATTGGACGATCTGTGATAACCTGAAGACATTTTTCTAAGCCCAGGGATCTTCTTTATTAGCTAGTCTCAACACAAACATGCTTAAAATAACGAATACCTCTAAGTCTCCCAGGTCCTTAAATTCAGTTACCAAACAAAATGAGATCAATGGATTATGTTAACAAGGTGAGAAGCTAGCAGTGTTTCTGGACAGTGAAAATAAAGGAAGAGTCTATGCTATTCAGATTCACAGGGGGGGAAGAAAAGTTCTCAGAGTGGAATCTTCTTCTTTCCACCCACACTTTTCTTCTGGTGTTAACAGTTACAAGACTAGGATTGGGAAGTGATCTGAAGAGAAAATAAGGTTTTCAATAATAACTGGTAGGTGCCACAGAATGTGGAGCACCAGACACCGCTCAGCGGCACGGGGGCAGTGGTGAATATTTCAGATAACATCGACTCTTTCACTGGAAGTCAGCTCCTACACTCGCAAGGAGTTCACACCTCCTGTCCCAGTAAAACTCCACACACACTTCCTATTGTACACAGAAGCCAAGTTAAGAAAAGAACTTTAAAAAAACTTTTTTAATGTGCCAGCCTTGGGGACTGACTGTCCACTTCCAGCCTTTCTGGTGGTGAATTGGAGATGATTGTCTCACAGACTTTCTTGCCCAGGCTGGCTTTGAACCCAATCCTCAAATCTCAGTCTCCTGGGCTGGGAATATGGCCTAGTGGCAAGAGTGCTGGCCTCCCATACATGAAGCCCTGAGTTCAATTCCCCAGCACCACATATACAGAAAATGGCCAGAAGTGGCGCTGTGGCTCAAGTGGTAGAGTGCTAGCCTTGAGCAAAAAGAAGCCAGGGACAGTGCCCAGGCCCTGAGTCCAAAAGCCCCAGAACTGGCAAAAAAAAAAAAAAAATCTCAGTCTCCTGAGTATCTAGGATTACAAGGCACATGAGCCACTGGCTCCTGGCAAGAGAGAAATTGCATCTGATGTCCTTCTGCCCACACAGTGCTGACTGGGAATTTGTAGAGGGAAGCTGGGTGTTCTGGCCCTGAGGAAGGTCAGATCTCATTTAGAGAAAGCCCTGAGTTTTAGCAGATTGCTTTTCCTGTGAGAAGGAAAGAAGTCAGAGGCTGAATCCACGGTGTCTCTAAGCACTCACGATAGATGCACCTAATAGCCCCCAGGTTGAAACGGGAGGCTGGTGCGGACAGCAGGGCTCCAATGGCCCAGCACTTGTTGAGCAAGTGTGGTGCTTTGGGTTCAATTCCCCATACTGCAAAGCAAGAGTCTGAGAGGGGAGGAGACACACAATAGGAATACCAAGAAAATATGAAGAAGATCATGTGCTGTTCAGTTCTAAACTTAAGCCATTGACTTATACTGCTGCATACGTGGGGGGCCTTTCTAAGATGAAAATAATTCTTGATTAGTGTTGTTTTACATTGATTAAAAATAAGATAAAAATCATAGCTGGCCAGGCACTGGTGACTCACTTCTATACGAGGCAAGCACTCTTTGCCACTAGGCCATATTCCCAGCCCCTGACTCACATCTATAATCCTAACTATTCAGGAGGCTGAGATCTGAGGATCTTTGTTCCAAGCCAGCCCAGGAAGACAAATCCGAGAGACTCTTACCTCTAATTAACCAGCAAAAAGCCCAGAGGTGGAGGCGTGGCTCAAACGGTAGAGAGAAAGCATTGAACAAAGAAAGCCAAGCCTGAGTTCAAGCCCAAGTACTGGCATTCGCAAAAAAAAAATAAAGAAGACTCGCTATATAGAAGTTATTGAGATACCGTATTTAATAGCATAACAAAGCATTAGATCTACGCTGCATAAATATGCTTTATTAATCCTGGCAATTAGGTTGCAATAAAGTGGATTCTGTTCATTCATGAGTGCATCTATGAGCCACTAAATAAACCTTCAGTAAACACACTCTCCATCCCAGGTCTAAGTGATGAGCAGGTAAGCCATGCTCATAATCCAATAACGCCTCCCACTCTAGTGTCGTAAGATCTGTAACATGCATACAGACATGTTGATCCTTTGGTTTCTACCAATAATGAGGTTGGTAAAACAGGTACTACTGATGCAACTGACTAATAAAAATGTCATGTATACAAAGAGATGAAATGTGGACCTTAGCATTTTGACCACAAATCAATTTTCCTCTGAGATAAGTACTTCATTCCTCCTTATTTTGCAGATGAAGAGAGCCTTAGAAAGCTGACACGCCACATATAACATGGTGCAGATATAAGCTTCTAAAATCCTTACTTTTGGTCATTATTATTTTGTCAAGCATTAGAACAAATCCTTGCATGAATACATCTGCACAATTTTGAATGCTGAAGGTGGAAATAATGTTGGGAGGCTGAAAGAATTTAATGCATGGGTAACTAAGAAAAATTTACCTTGACTGTCAATGGTTAGCCAAGAATTCTGCAAATATAAATTAATGTCTTCCAGTAGAAAGGAAATGTCCAAAGCAAGAGTTACAAGAGCCAAATTCTAAATAAATCTAAAGAGTTAGGAATCTGCTAGTTCCTTTGTAAAAGGCATCCAGTATATCTTAAAGGTTTCTAATAAAATTAGAAATGTTAAATGTTAAAGTTTATATAAGCAAACCTGTTCTTATGCTGTAATTTTTCTAGTACATCTATAAATATTTGACATTTTTTCTTGCAATTGTATAAAAAAGAAATGTATTTACTGCCAAACTTTAAATTGTGTAAGTTATTTTAGATTTTCTTTAAAATCTTATGGGCAGTTTATTCTGTTTTTATCCTTGTACAAGTAAAAGCCAGGATTTTGAAAATCTTTACTTCTGAAGTGTTAAGCTTAAACTGTATTTGTGAAAATCTAAGAAAAAAGGAAAGGGAAAAGTAAAACTTCCTCGAGTTGAGTTACTGATTTATTGCCTATACGCATCTTGCTATTTTTATAACAAATGATACCTCTTGTACTTTTTAATAAATTCAAAAAAATTCATCCAAAAAATACATATGTGGTATAATAAGTACAAAAACATTTTTTAAGTCTTTTAGAAACCCAAATAAGATGACAAGCGAAAGAAAGCCTTGTTTCCAATTAGTTTTGCAACATAGACTAAACTCCTATTTTAAGGTAATAGGTATTAAATGTTTCCTAAATAAAAAGATCATTTCAGATCTGAAAATTCAAATTCCAAAGAAGACTTTTTCCAGAGGAAAAAAAAATAATCTGGAGATCTAAAAAAGAACTCCTTTGAGCAACTAAGTTTAACAAAACAAATGACTCCCAGGAAGCTGAACTTGTATTGGGAGGGGTAGAGGAAGAGGAGGCAGATGGGTAGAGCAGGGGTGGGGGCATTACTCAGTGTTCATGTGTGGACACGGAACTAGGTGCTGAGAGGATGGGTGGGGTTGGGAGAGATGGGGGGCAATGATGAAAAGAGTGACATCAATCAAGACACACTGCACTCATAAGCTGACAGGTTGACCTGAAACGCCTTGGAACGCTGTTCCGCCAGGCACTGGCAGCTCACGCCCATAATCCAAGCCACTCAGCAGGCTGAGATCTAAGGATCATGACTCAGTCAGCCCAGATGGGAAAGTCCGTGAGATTCTTACGCCCAATTCACCACCAGAAAACTGGCAGTGGAGCTGAAGCTCAAAGTGGTAGAGCACTACCCTTGAGCAGAAACAGTTAAGGAGAGCACTCAAGCCCCATGGTTGACCAAACAAAAAAGCTACTGATCTTTACACTATCACAACTTAATATTTGTGTGTGTGCTTCCTAAGGAATTTTACAAACATCCTTTGAGTCTCACCCTCCTTCCACATTTTAGGTCAAAGAGAAGGCATGATGATTAAAACCAGTACCGTGTGTCCCTGGCACCAGTGGCTCACACCTGTAATCCCACTCGGGGGCTGAGATCGAGGATCACAGTTCAAAGCCAGCTCAGGAAGGAAACTCCATGCAGGTCTTGTCTCCAATAAACGAACTCCCCCCCCCCAAAAAAAAGCCAGAACTGGAGCTGTAGCACAAGTGGTAAAGTGCTAGCCTTGAACAAAAGAAGCTCAGGGACTGTGCCCAGGCCCTGTGTTCAAGCTCTAGCACTGGCACAATAAAAATAAACAGCTGCAACAAAAACAGTAGCTTTTGCTGTCATGTCCTTTGGGAAGAAATCACAATCATACTTTTATCAATGTCTCACTTTTCTAAGAAATGTTTCCATTTAGCAAGTTTCTAGACATCTTTAAGGAATAACTAAAAGGTATCTTCGCTGCAGCCCTCAGACTTCTCTACTCCAAGCTGCCCGGATTCCATGAGCACATCTGTCATGGTGCCTGCTACAAAATACTGTGACTGCTTGCATTTGTGTATGTCTTAATGTGGGAGCTCAGCACTCAACAGCTACTAAATAAAATCTATTAAGTAGGTGGACCTGTGCTGGGGACTATTCATACAAAAGCTGGGAAAGAGAAAAGATAGTTTCCACCTTCAAGAAGTTTAATATCCATTCTAGAAACATGTAACAGTGCATCCTGAGCTTCATTGCTTGTTGTGTGGTATAAATCTATAAGCACTAGAACAGAGACAATGGAAAGTTAATATATTCATTTTACAAGAAGTAATGATAACGTTTTCATTTTATAAAATATCAGAATTTACCATCTACCTAAACTAATATTATCAACTATAGGAGAATTCAAAGACATCAATCTGCTGAAAAATGAATACCCACTATTGTTAGAAATAATTTCAATAAGGTCATGCCCAAAAGTGATGAGGTAACACCTCAGCCCCTAGAGGTGAATTCACAGATCACTCTGTGAAGCATGACTTTTCATTTGGATGCAAAGCTATTCCTTCAAGGTAAACTGACTTCCTTTCACAGCCAAGTTTTCTTCTGTGTGGGAACCATGGAAAACCGTCTTTAATATGTTAGTTCCGTTTACAGAAATATAACTTCTCAAATAGGTCAATGGGGTGAGTGGCTTTTTTTTTTTACCAGTATCACTACATGAATTTTTAGAAATCAGTTAATTGTAATCATGATTTTATTTCTTCATCTAAAAAAAAAAGTAAGGTTTTTGGAGTTCATTCTGTTTTTTAAAAACGCAACATTCAGCTGACTTACGTAGCTGTAACTTCTCTGTTCGTCCATCACCTTTATAATAATAATAAAAAAACTAAAGCAATATTTTAAATTGTCTTGAATGCTATTGAAATTCAGTTAAAATTGAAGTATATTGTGAGAAAAGTGTCTTTTCTATCAAAATGCATTGCTTCAGGTTAATCTTGAGAGAATTGTTTGCCTGAAAAGCTCCTGCTTTGTCTGGACCTTGTTAATTCCATTTCAGTTACATATACCCTTTTCCTGAGTGCTTTAATTAAGACATTCTGTTAGAAAATCCATGAATTTTAATGACATCCTGTTAATTAAGCCACATCCCTTTGTAGATTGTGAACCTGAGCTCAGCCAATGGGAACAGAGGGGCGGGGCCTGCCGTGTTAGGGATAAAAAGGGAGCAGCCTGCCTGCTCTGTGCCCTTGCTTGATAGTTTTGGCTAATGGGCAGAAGTAAACTCTGGCTTGTCAAGTTCCTTTTGAGTGAGTGTTCTTATTCCTATGTGACACCCCAATGTCCCAAGCTATTTCTAACAATATGATGTGAAAATACAATGGAGAACTATTTGTTGTGAAATAGCAGTATAAATTGTCATGGCTTTACATCTATAATAAAAGAATGTCTTAAGTAATGTATGAGCAGGAATGTACTTAGGATTGATTGTACTGATTACACTGCCTCAATGATCTATAATAGCAGCGAATAAACTACAATATTCTACCAACCAGTAGAAAGTATACAGTTATGAAAATGTTCTATTACTTTAATACATTTAAATTTACTTAGCATAAAAATCAACCACATACACACACACACACACACACACACACACACACACTCATATCCTAACCCTTGTTACTCATGAAACCTGACCTTACTCTAAGGTATTTACAAGTGAAGCCAAGTTTACATGAAGTCATACTGGACTAGGATGGGCATTAATCTAATAACCTTAATCTAGTAACCGTATAAGGTGGAGGAAACTTGGACATAGAGCTGAGATCCAGTGACAGGCACACAGAAAGGATGCCACGTGACACAGACGTAGAGACCACTTCACACTGGCTCCAGGTGAGGACTGCTGGCAGTTACTGGCAGTCCTCAACTCCAGGAAGGGGGCGGAGGACACATTCTCCCTCAGAGTTCCCTGATCCCTGGAAACACAGCCATGTGCAATTGGTGCTACTACCTGTGGACATGGTCATGCTATAGTGGCAAAGGTGATTCACTGTAGCAGAGAACTTATGGCCCTGAAAGTCTGAAATATCATCTCTCTGGTGATTCTTTGCAGAACAATATTGCTAACTCCTGAGGCAGAAGATCTTAATAAAGCTGTTGTTGAACACAAAAACGTACTTTAGTAAGGTAGTACATGCCTCCTCTTTGGCTGTCCCTAATAAACCCAATTAGTGACACTGCACCAGGGGAACTAATTTGCATGCCAAGTTGAATGTTGGAGGATGGCATTAGAATTTCTTTATATAAATTAGTGATCTATATACTTTGATTATGTTTACTTTAAAATCAGTTGGAAAATTTTAATCAAAGTATCCAAGACATGGAACATCAAGAAACTTCAGCTTTTGAGGCTTTTAGTAAATTGCAATTACTGGGGGATCATACACACAGTAAAAGTTTAGACTGGCCCAAAGTGAATCAAGAAAAGAATGGCAAAACTAAATGAGACCACAAAGAGCTGACGAAGCAAAATTCAGAAAATTGTGCACTCAGTTATGCATTAGAGGAACCTTCTGATGGAATTCTTCTTCAATTTTCAATTTTTTGATTTATGAAACTATGAAAATAAATTATGACTTAAAACTTTGTAATACCTTTAGTTTTGAGGGGGAAGCCTATTGAAAGCACACAAATGAGATTTGTCTTATGAAGTTATTTGCAAATACATAAACATTTTAGCTAAAATACTTATATTAACATAAATATATAACTCGGAATACATTCATCTAGCAGAATGTATGCTGAGGGTACCCAGCATCAGTAGATATAGAATTTGCTCAACTAAGAATAATATCTACAGCTAGACACAGTGACCATAGCTATAATCCCTGCACTCAGAAGCCAAAGCAGGAGAACGGAAAGTTAGATTCCATCTTGGTCTGCATAATAAGATTCTGTCTCAAAAAAAAAAAAAAGCCAAACCAAAACAACAATGAAGAGTAAGATATACAGCAGAAAAGAAATTAAAGTTATCAATATTATAAAACTTATTAACCATCAAATATAACCTCATACACTACAGCAAGAAATTTTGTGAGAAAACTAAAAATAAGTTAATGGTGGTGAAAGTGAATTTTTCAGAAGTTATCAGGTATTTTCATATTTATTTATTTAGCTGGTCCTGGCCTTGAATTCAGGACGTAGGCGCTGTTCCTGAGCCTTTTCTGCTCAAGGCTGGTGCTCTACCATGTAGCCACAGCTCTGCTTCCAGCTTTTTTTTTTTTTTTTTTGGTGATTAATTAGAAATATGAGTCACAGATCCTACTTCCCTGGCTGACTTTGAACCATAGTCCTCATAACTCAGCTTTCTGAGCAGATAGGATTACAGGCATGACTCACGCATGGTGCCCTACTACAGACCTATTTATTAAGTAATCAAAGAGAATATATACCAAAAATCACCTGCTCATTTAATCTTTATTATTTAGGCTATTAATATAAAGGAGGTTTATTTACAAACACACATTTCTGAGTAGAACCTTGGTTTTGAGAAGAACTATAATAAAGGTTTATGATAGTATAACTAGTTCATTCATTGTTTCCAGCTCAGAAGGTTGTAGCTATTTTAGGGCCCCATTTCACCTTCATAATGTCTTCTTCAATAAATGAGTCGTGTGTGTTTCTCAAGTCTGTCTCCCTCGTAGATCTGTGGAGAGGAGAAGGCCAGAGTGGATTACATCTCAACTTCCTTGCAGGCTTCAGAGCGTACGGATACTTAAGCAGCCTCCACACCTGACAGGTGAGGAAACTGGGAAAAGTCCTTTCCTCTTCCAGACCCCACAGTCAGACTCTATAGAGACGCATACCCGGACACCAGTGCCTAGTTGTTGACACGCAAACACATCCGCTGCCTGACTGAATACAAGGCACCTCTCAGGATCTTCCCACCCAAAGTCTTTCGTAATTCTAACAGTTTTCAAAGGGAACCTTGCTCCAGGAACGACTCTGAGGATTTCCATGTGACCAGAAGTTTCAGACTTGTGACAGAAAGTCATTTTTTTTCTATGTGTCGGCTGATCTAAAGCTTTTAAAGAAATTTAAATATACAGTGTTGATTTCTCCAAACTCCACAATTTACCATTCCTCATCTCTTGACTGGAGCACTTCATATTTTAAGGGAAATGCTTGAATAATGGGGCTGAGCTAACAAAGAGAGGTCTACATGTCTATGTAAGCTCCTACACACATAATGAGACATACATTTACTCAACAAAGCCAGCTTCAGCGGACCCCTACAGATGGGCTATTTTACATCATTTCTATCATGGGAAGTCACTGAGCGGGCTTAGGCATTCTTTTCACTCAGTATAACCTTACATTTCAGGAAACAAATACTGAGTTAATCAAGAAACACTTGTTAAAGTTTAAGTCGAGTATTTTCAAGGAAAATATTTGAATAGAAATACATACTTCATCTTTCTGGAAGAATTATTCTAAGTCTACACTCTGATACAAAAAAAATTTAGTCCGGCTGAGTAAACATATTTTTAAATACACAGTAATCTATAGAGACGGCTAAGAAAAAGGAGAAAAGCAATACAATATAAAAACAAGAACTAAAAAGACAATAAAACTCTTAAGAGGAAAATATCGATGTATATCTTTATTAAGATGTTTCAGTTCCTGTACATATTATTTGTTCTATCTATATTCTGGTTATCTTTTGTGGTGATATAAGTTTGAAAACTTAATGGTTTAAAACGACCCCCTTTGAACTCTTCTGATTGTTCTATGCGCCAATAATTCAGGCAGGGCTCAGGCTCACAATTCTCTTACTCAGGTGGATAGAGTGGCTGTGTGGGTACCCAGGTCTGGCATCATGGTATGAAGAGTCAAGAGATGGGCTCAGTGGGCATTTTTAGCCCGAGCATCTATGTATAGCCCCTCCAGGACGGACGGTCCCACTGTAAGATTTCCTATTTTGTGGCTCAGGGCTCTGAGAGACGATATTCAAAGATCCCTGGGGAAAATTCTAAAGATCTCACATGACCTGCCTTCAGAAGCCACGGCCTATCCACTTCTCCCTAAGCAAGTCACCAAGGTCATCCCAGACCAAGGAAAGAAGAGCTGGACTTTGAGTAGCAGCTGCTTTTAACCGCTCCTACTTCCCTCTTCTTTCTAAGAATTTGAGATAACAGATTCTTTTTAAGTGGAAAAAAAAAACGTGCTTAAAAACCAGTAGCTGAGAAATTCTGGCCCCTGCCTATCTTTTGACTTTTCTCATTATGTCACTGATGAAAATCCACATACAATAAGGAATAAAATCAAGGTGCAAGCGTTCTGGTTTCATTCTTGAATTCCAAAGGACAATGGTCAACATTGTACTTCAAGTATCTTATCTTCTGCAAGAATTTCGCAGGCACTCTTTTAGCAAATTAAGGAAGTCCACTCCTATTCTGAGTATTCTAACTGTTTTATTATAAAAAAGATAGTGAACATATCTCAATTGCCATTACTAGACCTACTAAGATTATATGACTACTATCATTTATTCTTAGAACATGATGCCTTATACTGATTATCTTCTATTGATAATTTATACATCCTATTAGAATATTTTTGAGTTAGGTTCTAAAATTTTATTTAGCATTTTTATATCTCTGTTTATGATAGCCTATAGTTTTCCTGTTTTCTAGTATATTTATCAGAATTTGCTAAAGAGATCGTTCAGGCTTCAGTGGGGAATGGGAATGGGGTTCTTCAATTTTCTATGCCTTCCTTTTCCTTTCTTTCCTGAACAATTTTGAACAATCCAGTGCTAAAGTCATGAAATGGGACTGAACAAGAACGTGCCCACAGTGTACGGAGGGGCCAGTCAGAAGCAGAGGTCTAAGGAAAGACAGAGCTGTGAGCATGAATCACCCAGCAGAAGAGAGGCGGGGGCGGGGGGGGGGGGAGGACGAGGAGAGGGGAGGGGGGGAGAGGAAGCTGACACTGGCAACTTCCTTTCCTCTTAATCCCCCAGCCTGTGGGATGGTGCTGCCCACATTCAGGGTGAGCGCCCACCCCTCAGTTAACCCTTTCTAGAAACCCTTCCCACAGACACACTCAGAGGGGGGCTCTATTATTCTAGGTGATTCTCAGTCCAACAAGGAAGCAATGGAGATTAACCATCTCAGAGCCCATTCAGGCTGTGAGAATTGGGAGAATGTAAGAGAGAGAGAGAGAGAGAGAGAGAGAGAGAAAGAGAGAGAGAGAGAGAGAGAGAGAGAGAGGGAGGGAGAGAGAGAAAGGGAGAGAGCGCGCGAGGGAGCAGAAGCCTAAATGCAATGCGAGCAACATCCAAGGAGGGGAGAAGGAGGGGATGGTTAATCAAACAATGCACCTTATATAGACAGTAATCGTCTCCATCTCTCTCTCGCCCAGCCACGCCCACTGAGAGTGTCTCGCCGTGCAAACTCCCTGGCGGGGGGAAGCAGGGGAAGTGCCCAGATCTTGCCTTTCTGAGGTTCATTTTTCCCCCTAAAAAAAAAGCAGGGCTCTTTAGAAAGTAATTGACTCCAGCGCTGGAACAAAATAATAGTACAAGATGAGCCTAGACCCTATTGTTGCTGCCCCAGAAAGCCAGGAATACATAATAAACAGTCAAAGGAACAAGTTGAAAGTACAGAGAAGCCAGTCTACAAAGTCAAAGACTGTAGTGGGGCAAGAGATGCATGAAGAAAGCAAAACTTAAGGACCCTCATTGACAAGGTCCTATGAGCACTGTGCTCTCTTGTATAACCCTGAGAAAGGAAAAAATAGAAATAACCTCCTTAAAATTCTGTCTTCAAGCTTCTGTTCCTCCAGCTCTCCATCTATGTGTAGCCCTTTTCGGCCCCAAACCAAAGCCTGGGCTCTTTACCTAGGCCTGATCGCCCTTGTGGGCCCTAAACTCTTAACTGTAGGCCAATTTGCCTAAGCTTTCGATTTTTCTATATGAAAAGTCATTCAAGCCAGGCACTAGCAGCTCACATATAACCTTGGCTGTCCATGAGGCTGAGAGAAGGAGGATCATGGTTCAAGCCAAGCCCAGACAAAAAGTTTGCATGATATCTCTTCTCTAAATAATCTGCAGTGGTGTGGTCATTTCAAGTTATATAGCAGGTTGGAATAGGAAGGATCAAGGATCCAGACCAGTCCAGAAAAAAAAAAAAAAAAAACCATGAGACCTCCTCTCAATGGAAGAAAACTGGGTATGGTGGCTTCTGCCTGTCACCCTAGCTACAGAGAAAGCCTAATACAGGAAGACTGTGGCCCAGGTATGCACCCAGGCAAAAAAAATAAATTAGATGATATCTCAAATATTACCCATGCTGGAGGCGTAACTCTGTGGGAGAGGGCTTACAAGTAAGACGTTCTGACGTCAAAGCCCCAATATCATCAAAGTTGGTTTTTGGTGTTTTTTTTTTGCCAGTCCTGGGCCTTGGACTCAGGGCCTGAGCACTGTCCCTGGCTTCTTTTTGCTCAAGGCTAGCACTCTGCCACTTGAGCCACAGCGCCACTTCTGGCCGTTTTCTGTATATGTGGTGCTGGGGATTCGAACCCAGGGCCTCGTGTATACAAGGCAAGCACTCTTGCCACTAGGCCATATCCCCAGCCCCTCATCAAAGTTTTTTTTTAAAGTTACTCAAGGTATTTTCATGTCTATTAATTTCTGCCACACCTATACACTATTCTCTCGGCTTTCTCATGTAATTCCCAAGTTCTTTCTGTCTTTGGTCGGTTTCTCCTGAGATTTGTTCCTTTTGTTAATCAATGTGTTTGAAGAAACAACTTGGTGCCTGTGGCGCCTTTGTATTGGTTGCTGTTCTCTGCTTATACCCTCCCTTCTCCTTTCCTTGAATTTATTCTGTTGTCCTTTCTAACTCTCCACACAAGATGTCTAGCTTATTAAATTTCAGCTTTGCCTTCCTCTTTGCCAAGTTAAGACTACAAATCTCCACGTAGGGATTGCTTTAGCAAAAGGTATGCATAACATAGCCATGTACAGGACACAGAATGTGTTCTCATGACCCCGTAGTTCTACGTAGAGTATCGTTTCCATTGGGAACTCTTCTGTGACTCTTGAATTATTCAACAGTACACTCATATGTGTGCGTGTGTGTGCGTGTGTGCGTGCGTGTGTGTAGAAACCTGAGTTGGTGATGCCTAAGCTTCAAGGACAGAAGAAAGAAAATGGGCGTGGCCCCAGAAGGAAAGCAGTGCACCTCTTTCATAGGAACAGCCCACTGCAGGGCAGCCGTTCTGGAGTGCCTGGGTTTCTGCCCGTCCTTTGAAGCAGCACTATCGGGGAGCTCACCACCCTGAAAGGACATCTGCATCTCAGCATGTGGACAGGGGCAACGACAGGTAGGTGGGTGGTGAGTGGGTAGGCAGGCAGACAGACAGACAGACAGACAGATGATAGGCATGACAGACAGACCCACAGACAGACAGATAGATCACGGGCCATTTCCTCTTTAAAGCATTTCACCAGCAAGTTGCCCCCAAATGCTTTGACTCCAAAATTTCCCCTGCAGACCTAGCAGCAGGGCGGGCTGGAGGAGGGGATTCTACCCCAGGCGAGGGGGCGCTGGTCCTGAGAGGAGGAGGAGGGAGGAGAGGAGGCACCGACAGCCAGCGGCCTCTGAACTGCCGGCGCTGCGGTGCCCTCGTGCTCTGCCAGTGCCCTGGGCAGCGTCCCGCGCGTGTCTGCTTGATCCACGCTGCTGACTGTGCTCTTCCCATCTGTTTGTGATTCTGGTAGACCGTCTGCTTCCTTTAACAGTTACCGATATCGTTTGTACCCATCGCTTCCCGCTGCGGTGCCTAAGTCATCTTGTCATGCTGACGATCTTTCCCCTTATTTGTTGCCCTCGGGGCCTCCCGCCGGCGCGGCTGTCTGGCTCGTAGCCGGTGCTCTACCACTTGAGCCACACCACCAGCCCAGCTTATTGAGGGAGATTAAGTTCTGTTGCCGATTTTTTGCTTTCCATATTTGGGAGCTACTATTAAGTTTATAAGTGTAGCATTGGAGCTTCCCAGGGATTTGAATCCTTTACCAGTAGGGAATGATCTACCCACAGTTCTTTTGAAAGACTGCATTTTGTGATAGTGGGCTAGCCTATAGCATCTTTCTATCACGAATACCTCTCTTTCCATCTTTCACTTCTAAACTATCCTATATCCCAATGTTTCCATTGTCCCTCTTATAAATAAGTGAGCTATACTTTACATTTAGTCTAGTCCCATAATTAAAAGACATTGAAACGAGTTACAATATTTATATCTAAGGTAATTACTAATATATGGATCAATTTTCAAAGTCTCATATTGTGCTGGTCATTTCCATATCTGATTTTAAAAATTCACAACTGAAAGAACCTACTCTGTCAGGCTACGGGCAGAGGCCGAGAATCGGGGTCCTGTGGGGAGAAATCTGGAAGACTGCGGAAGAATCCTTCCTGCACCCTGGCCTTCCGACTTTCTCCAGTCCATAAGCCAAGAAGACTCTGCTCATCCACAGTGCTCTTTGGCCTCTGGAGGACTAGGAAAACTATGGGGCCCACGTCCTCCCCATCCCATGGGCTCTGCTCTTCCAAGACACGCTGACTCACCCAAAAGGAAGCAGGCGGTGTTACCGTGTTCAGCCGCCAATGTCTGTTGTCTATGTCCTGCGAGAGTGCATAAAACAAGATAGCAAGCAGACCCAAGTGTCTCCCTGGCTAACTGAAAGCATAAAGTAGTGTTTTAAAGAATATGTACGGAAATGAATTTACTTCCCTCACCACTTCCCACTCGTGACTCCTCAAAGCCAGATGTTCATGAAACACAGGAAACTTTTTAAAAAGCTTCCATCGATATTACATTTTCCAGTCAGGCATAACCTCACAGGTCTCCAGAATTCCTCTGTCTTACCTGCATTTCAAATGTCCATTTCAATTCAACCACCTATGTTTAACAAGAGGCAGTGCTCAAAGAGTCTTTCTCTCGTAGGAAAGACACTAGAACTTATAGGCACAGGAAGGAACTTCCTGAATAGAGTCCCAGGCGCACAACAAATAGGGGAAAGACTCAACAAATGGGACTACTACAAATTAAAAAGTTTCTGCACAGCTAAGGTCATAGCCACCAAAATAGAAAGACAGCCAACGATATGGGAAAGGATATTTACCAGCACAGCAACAGACAAAGGCCTGATATCTGTCATCTACAGAGAACTCAAAAAACTAAGCCCCTCCAAGCCCAATAAACCTATTAGGAAATGGGCAAAAGAGCTAAAGAGAGACTTCACAAGAGAAGATATAAAAATGGCAAAGAAACACATGAGGAAATGCTCAACATCCCTGCTAGTAAAGGAAATGCAAATAAAAACAACCCTGAGATACCACCTCACCCCAGTTAGAATGGCCTATACTCTGAACTCAGGAAACAACAAATGCTGGAGGGGCTGTGGGGAAAGAGGAACCCTTCTCCATTGTTGGTGGGAGTGCAAATTAGTACAGCCACTTTGGAGAACAGTATGGAGGTTTCTCAAAAAGCTCAATATAGACCTACCCTATGACCCAGCCATACCACTCCTAGGCATCTATCCTAAACAGCAAAACCCAAGATATCAAAAGGACATTTGTACTTCCATGTTTATCGCAGCACAATTCACAATAGCCAAAATTTGGAAACAACCCAGATGCCCCTCCACAGATGAATGGATCCAAAAAATATGGTACTTATACACAATGGAATACTACATAGCGATTAGGAATGGTGAAATATTGTTATTTGCAGGGAAATGGTCAGAACTCGAACAAATAATGTTGAGTGAGACAAGCCTAGAACACAGAAAACAAAGGGGCATGATCTCCCTGATATATGACTGTTAACAAAGGGAGATGGAGAGACAGTAGAGACCAAGTCTGTGAACACTGTATATGTGCTTGATACATTGTATACTGCATATGGGTCTACCTGACCTAGACAAGGGATGGGAAAACAGGTTGTAAGATATCACAAGAAATGTACACAATGCCCTACTATGTAACTGCACCCTCTTTGCACAGCACCTTGTAAAAAAAAAAAATTTATGTTCAATTGATAATAAAAAAAAAATAAAAAAAAAATAAAAAGAAAAAAAAAAAAGAAAAAAAAAAAAAAAAAAAAAAAAAAGAGTCTTTCTCTCTTTCTTATTTCCTCTATCCTGAAATCTGCCATTTCATCAATATATTAAATAACAAGCCCAAATCCCTTCTTTGTGTAGGATTTCCCTGGTCAATGGAATGGAGGTTAGAATCATGGGTGACAGCCTCTTCTCTCAAGAGGACGCTACTGCTTTCCACCGGAGTCTAGCTTTGCCTATGATCACCAAGAAAGGAAAGCCCAGTGCCAGAATAATTTCAGTTTGCAAGTTGCTCTTTGAAGACTGTACCCAGGGCCTTTCACTCAGACCAGCCATGACCTGGGTGAGAACAGACACGAACGAACAGGTGGGGTAAATATGTATGAGTTGACCCACCATCTGCGGCTCAGGCCGCGGGTCCTAAGGGGTGGAGAACAGGGCTCAGACCAGGGGCTACCATGGCGACACAATGGCGGGTAAGGGTGGGAATCAGCAATATCTTCAGGAAGTTCAAATCCTTATCCAAAAATTACAGACTACAGTGACATGGTAATGCACATTACAAGGAACAAATAACCATCATTCAACTCACGGTTTTGTTTTTTTTTTTATTTGTTTTTGTTTTTGTTGCCAGTCCTGGGGCGTGGGCTCAGCGCCTCGCTTCTTCTTGCTCAAGGCTAGCACTCTAACTCTTGAGCCACAGTGACACTTCTGGCTTTTTTCTATACATGTGGTGCTGGGGAATCGAACCCAGGGCTTCATGTATACGAGGCGATCACTTTACCACTAGGCCATATTCCCAGCCCCAACTCATGATTTTGAATGAGCCGCACGGGCTCAAGGCAAAAGCATTCGTAGCGTGTGAAAGAGGTTCTAGGAGAGAGGAATAAAATGTAAACTGTACTGAGAACATGACTCTGAAGTTGTCTAAAGTCTCTTCCAGACGACTGTCTTTGGTTTTAACTACCCTGACTCATGAAGGACAGAACAAAACAATCTGCCAAACCGTCAAATCTAGTTGAGAACAATAGTGCTTAGTATTACAAAATACTAGAAATAACAGGGAAATATTTTAATCTAGAATGACAAGGTAGATTTTCCATAAATAATTTATTGCATAAGGGGCAGGAAATGCAGCAAGCTAATTTGTTCAGTTAACAAAAAGAGTTCTCTCTGTGAATTTAAATTGTAAATTAATGCCTTTGAAAATCAAAAATTGTATGTAATCTTTCACATGCAATGGAGAATAAGATTAAAGCCAATAATTATACCATATTGTGTTTTCAGATGTATACACAGTTGCCACAGCAACAATTCTTTTTCAAAAAGCCTCATAAATATATAATACACTGAGAGTATAATATTTTTTCTGACAGTCTTGGTAAAGCATATAAACCATCACCCCAAATGTCTATTACTACCCCCAAATTTTACTCACAAATATTCATTTTAACTGTAGTGCTTCTAGTTACCTGGTGCTCAAGAGGAAAATCCCAGAGCTTATCAAAAATGAAAACAAACTCGGCTACATTATCATTGTCTCCCTGTACCCAGTATGTCAGTATTTTTTTTCTGCACTCTAATAATGTCAAACATATGTATTTTGCTTGTGCCACTTATTAAAAAATGAGAACATTCTCCCTCCACTCAAGTATTAATAGGTTGTATCCCCTTCCTATTTCTCAAGCATTTCAGTTGGTTTGTCTTGACATTCTTAGAGGGGAAAAAAAAAAGTGCTTTTAAGAAAATGTATTAACTACGATTCACCACAAGGACTTCTCTTTAAAATCATTACCAAACTGAATACTATTATAGAGACGAGAGGAGGGGGGAAGGAAGGCTGTAGACATGCAATACTTTGCAGTAGGTCCATGCTTGGCTCTTGGGTGTGAGGAAAAGGACCAGAAGCCCAGTTGTCTTCATCCATGATTTGCAGCTGGAAGAAGAGAAGTCGCACACTGTTGGCACACCCCCACCACCCTCCTTCTGTCTCTCCTCGCCTTCTTTCCTTCCCAGGGTTCTGCTGGACACATTTAGACCCAGAGAAGCCCAGAGTCAATTAGCTAAGCACCTATCTCTGTAACACAGCGAGGGAGAAACGAGGCTTCTGGAAAACGCGCAGCCACAGCAGGTGACACTTCCGCGCCTATGCCTGACTTGTCTGCGCTCGGAAGACAGGAGAAGGCCCCCCGGCGCTGGGGTCACCCCCATGCTGGCCACGGGGGTCAGTTCCGAGAGCACACCTGCCACGCTCTTCCCTCGCCATGGGCCGTGAATAGCACACAATGCATTGTTTAACCAAACAGGTCTCTGGTGAGCCCACCCTAGACGTGGCGAGAGTTGAAGTGTGCTGTCTTCCCCAGAGAAGAGGCTGGCTGTGAAAGGCTGGGGTCGGGAGCCCCAGGCTCTGGACGAGCAACCCCGAAAAGTGGAAGTGATGACGCCCCGTGCCCCTGCCTTCCAGGGAGAAGGAAGCAGGCAGAGCACCCAGCCTTGCGTCTCCAGTACTGGGACACTGCAAATCCCAGCAGATTCAAATACCTAAAATGGAGTATTTAACCTGTGCTTGGTTAAAACAAAAGCATTGCTAAGCTGGCAGGAAAAAAAAAAAAAAACAATCGCTAGTCTAACTAAAATGTGAATGACTGCCCAAAAGGACTCTCTCCTACCAAGCTTCTACCCACCTCAGACCCTCACCCCCCACCCCCCACAACCATGGCTTCACAGAGGACTGAAGCGGTGGGGGAGGACATTCAAGCCTGGGCCCCGCCCAGAATGAGGAGCTTCTTAGAATTTTATCAGAATCTCTCTAGAAAAAAAAAAATGGAAGGCCAAAAACCACTCATCCCTCACGGAAAGGTCACCAAAAATCTACTTTAAAAGGGGTGTTGTGTTGGGCACCCACGGCTCACGCCTGTCATCCTAGCTACGCAGGAGGCTGAAATCTGAGGATCATGGTTCAAAGCCAGCCCCAGCAGGGAAGTCTGTGAGACTCTTATCTCCAATGAACCACCAAAATGCCGGAAGTGTAGCTATGGCTCACGTGGTAGAGCACCAGCCTCAAGGTGAAAAGGCTCAAGGATAGCCCCTAGACTGTGTTCAAGCCCTAGTACACACTCTCTCTCTCTCACACACACACACACACACACACGAATTACTGAAAAAAAGTGAAACAAATTTTCTAAAACTACTCCTATTTTATAAACTATTCCTTTACTCTGATGATTAGAGAAGAAACGGGAAGTATGTTAAGTCATCTGCAGTGACCAAAAGCGCGTGGTAGTTGGGTAGAGATGGGGGAGGGGGAGGGGGAGGGGGGGAGGTGGCAGGGACCACGCGTGGCTGTGGTGGTGGTTTCACAGAAGCGCCTGAGTCAACGCTTTTCAGGTTGTACACCCATGTCTGTTGGGCTCAGTGCCTGTTCTACACCTCTTATATCCCCAAAGGACATAATAACACCAGCCAGGGATCATCTGGTGCGCTGTGGGTATCTGGAGCCGGTCAATTTCAGAAGCACAGTAAGGAGGCCAGCCAGGGCTCCTACTACCAGCCTGGCCAAGCAAGAAATGGAAACTAAATAGCATCACACTTGTACTGTTCCTTCCTGATAAAAAGGGAAACAAATGAAATGTTTGAAGGAAAGGAAGAGACAAATCCAAATGTAGCACATTCTATGAGGGTGACCCAGTTTCTATTGCAATCAAAGACAGGAAGAGGAGGGGCCATGGAAACCTGTTCTAGATTCCATAGGAAAAAGAAAAGGCCCCCTGAAGGGCAGCCTGTGGGGTTTCTGCAATGCTAGTAAATTGTGTTAAGACTAGCTTTCAAGTCCTTAGGAACAATTGGAGAACTGGAACAACTTGACCATGATACTTAATACTGCCAGGAAAACGACTGCTGGCTTTGTTAAGTGTAATAAAATGTCCTTCTTTAGATGCATTTTGAATGACCTAGAAATAATATGATGTCTGAAATTTTCCTTAACATATTTAAGAAATGTATTTAGAAAAAGAAATGCAAGCCAAGACTAAAGGATAAATTACTGTGGCACAGCTGTGGTGATTTTTCACTGATCGAGCTGCCCGATGGTCTTTAGGATGGTACTGCTTCTGTGCAAATTTGAGATGGGAGTTTTTAACTGGGCACAGTGGTACACAACTATAGTCCCAGCACTTAGGAGGCTGACGCAGGAGGATTGCAAATTGAAGGCCAGGTTGGGCTACACAATGAGAAGCTGTCTCCAAAATAAACAAAAGAGTGAACAAGTTCAGTTTCAATACAATCAATTCTTTTATGAAACTGTGCAAAACTGACCCATGCTATAAAACTACCTAAATGTTTACACAAAATATAGATGTAATCAATTCACTTACTATATTAAAATTTTGACTTACTATACAACAAAGGCATACTTAAAATTATCACTACCATATCCAGTTGGTGTAAAAATTTGTGGAATGAGCACAAAGTAAATATAGACTTCTATATTTAAATATAGACTTCTAGAAGTCTCTACTTACTGCCTCCATCACTGCCCATATGGGCAAAGCAGCACAGTATCCAACAAATTAGCTTCATGTATGTCAATCAGTAGAAGCCCAGCTTTCCAGCTCCTGTTAGGGAGGATTTTGGTCCAAGGCCAGACCATGGAAGAAAACGTCAAGAGACAAGGCTGAGGTCTAGAGGACCAAAGATCCAGGACAGCTCCAGGCAGGAAAGCCCATGACGTTCCATCTCGATGGGAAATAGCTGGGCACAGTGATACGCACGTGCTAGGCCATGAAACCTGAACAAGGAAGACCAAGGACTCAGTACCCTCCTGGGCCAGAAACAATATTCTATCTCCAAACTAACCCGCAAAAAAAAGGGCAGGAGGTGTGATTCGGTGGTAGAGCACTTGCCTGGAAGGCATGAGGCCCTGAGTTTAAAACTCCAGTACCGTAAAGGAAAAAGGAAAAAAGTCACCCTACAAGAAAAGGCTTTGTCTCTAGCATTTGAACCCTGTGTGGTCTCCTTCCCACTGGCAAAGCCTTTGGCTGAGGGAGACAAGCTCGGCTCTGTTGGACAATATTCAATGAGAACCAAAAAAGCCTGAAAAGCTTGACAGCATTTGGTGGAAGCTTTTTTTTTGTAATTAACTGCTTTGAAGCATGCTAAAATCTTGGAAGCAATGAAGTCCCTAGCACATAACCTACCCATGATCCTCCAAAGACTTTTAATTGTTCTTAAGTTAATGTTCAGATATTTCTGTCCACAAAAAAGGGGGGAAAGACATCCTGAGGAGAGAGAAAGACACTCCTTTGATTATTAGACCTAGAAAGTAAAGATGAATCTTCACAGAAAGACATCTGTGAGCTGTATTTCATAGTACTTCACTAGGATGCTCAATTTGACCAAAGAGTTAAAAAAAAATCATTTTAAAATAAATCTAGGACATCAACCTCTCTCTCACTCTCATCTCTAAAGAAGTATTCATGTTCAAAAGATACTAAGTTTTCTACGTTTAATTAGTTGCCATATTAAAGTGAACCCTGAAAACAGCATAAAAGGGCTCAGCACACAGGAAACTGTGTGACCAAAGCCAAGACATCCGAAGGACAAAATGCCACCTGTCCCTTTCCCCGTCCCGGCCCTCACTGTCAGAGCTGGGATGCGAGATGGAGATGAAAGGCAATTACAAATTTCCCTTCCATGCTTCCTAAAGCTGTTCCACCTCCCTAGCTCCCAGAAGCCAGCCACTGGAGAGCTAGCGCAGAAGAATTCAGACCTGCCGCCCCTACCCGAGTAGATCTGACACGGTTTTAAGGGGTGCACATGAGACCTGGAAACATGCTATTGCTCCAACAGCTGCCGATACTTATATTGGAATTTATCACTCACTGGAGACTCGGACACATAAAAGAAAAATGAGAAGTCTTTCTGAACTTCAGACAGGAAGCAGGATAAAAATTGTGCCTAAAAAACGAACCAATAACTCTCAATGTGGATCAAAGAAGATGTCGTGAACTTTTAGAAACTTGGAAGAGAGGAGCTTTAGTTTTATACAATATGATCTATTATGAAAAGGCAACACGAGGCCAAATTTAAATCAGGAAATGTCTTAGAAGGCAAGACTTTTGCAAATGGTGGGAGAAGGAGAAAGGGATCTTTTAGAACATTGCAATGACTTCTTTCATTCACTGAAGTAGTGATTATCAGCACCTATATATGAAAAATCATAACGGACAGTTGCCCATGCACGCTTTGAATCCTGGAAGCCAGCCTCTGAACCTCTGGTTTAGCAGACGCTGAGAAGGAATTTTTAATACACACTCCACGGTATTACAGAACACAGGGTTTGAGACCTGTATTTCAAGAAGCATTTCAAAAATGAATTTTAAAAAGAAACAAAAACACAAACTGGACTCTCAGGGAAACTGTGCAGTTAAAACCCTACACTTGGGAGTACATATGGAAGGGCTTCCATGTGTAGGAATCAAGCAACGCGTGGACAGGTGGACAGACCCTGAGCGGTGTCATCACAGTCCACAGCCAGAAACTGAAAGACATGTCCAGAGGTGCAAATTTTAAATCCCTTTCTTGCAAAGAAAGAGCAAGATGTTGGGGTAAGTACTTAGGAACTTTCTGGGTGGTTTACAGCTCTGAGAAGCAGGAACTGGAGAGCCTTCACATGAGCTGCAGTTCCGTACTAGCTTTAGGGCAGAGAGCTGAGGGTCATGAAAAGCTCACCAGCTCCTACTTTACTCTGACTTGAGAAGTTGGAACCAATAGAGGAGAAATTTCCCATCTAGTTACAACACAGCCATCACTCATGGGGCCTCAGCTGAATTAGCTGGGAAGTCTCCTATGGGAAATGTTTTCCTCTTGTGAGAAAAGCTGCTAATCCATCAGCATGGTTTGCTTCCTTTCCGTTAATCTTGAGAGAATTGTTCCTGCTTGGGCCAGGTGGCTAGGCCCTTGTCAATTGCATTTAAGTTACATATGACTTTTCCTGAGCACTTTTAAGTAAGATATCCTGCTAGAAACTCCCTGAATTTTAACTACATCCTGGTAATTAAGCCACATCCCTTTGTAGACTGAGCTCAGCCAATGGGAGCAGAGGGGCGGGGCCTGCCTGCTAGGTTAGGGATAAAAAGGGAGCAGCCTGCCTGCTCTATGTACTTGCTTGTCAAAGTTTTGGCTGATGGCCAACCTTATGCAGAACTAAACTTTCACCAGAAACCTTTGACTGTGGAGTAGAAAACATTGTCCCTCAACCTTCGAACCCCAAATGTTTAATACTAAGGAAAGCTATTGCCTCTGTTAAACAGTTTCACTGGGCAGATCAAAGTAGAAACAGAGAGAAAAAAATCAATAAGAGATGAAATATTCCTGGCAAAGATAGAGTGGGGAAGATAACTGAGGGGCTGTGACCAGTCACGAGAGAAGTATAAGGACATCTTTACAAATGACAGGGCAAACAGAAGAGCTAAAAATGCAAAGAGAAACAAGAAACAAATAACTGAAATAGAAGTAAGGGGTTGGGGTGTTTTTTTTTAGGGTGCTGGTAGCTCATACCTGTAATCCTAGCTACTTTGGAGGCTGACTTTGGGAACTGTAGCCCAGGCCATAGAATGACAGCCATGAGCCAAAAGGCCAAGAGAGTGTAGGCCCTGAGTTCTGGGATTTGAACTCAGGGTCTTGTGTTTACTAGGTAAGGCATTCCACTACTTGAGCCATGCCTCCAACATGTTTTTGCTCTTGTTATTTTTGAGCTAGGATCTCATTTTTCCCTCTTTATCTTCCCATTTATTCTTCCCACCACAACTGAAATAACAGGAGCATGCCAACATACCCAGGTGTTAGTTGATTGGTGGGTCTTCCAAACTGCTCATCTGTTCCTGAAACTTGTCCTCCCAATCTTTATTTCCAGAGTAGCTAGAATTACAGGTGTGTGCCACTGGTGCCTACCTTATTGTTTTGTTTGTTTCTCTTCATGCAAATGTTTGATGTTTGGACACAGCCAGGCTTTGGGGGGAGGGGTGGTCTGTAAATAACCCCACCCCTGGAACTCAGCAGGATTTGTGAGCAGTATATAAGAGTTCTCGAAAGATCCTAAAGACCCAGAATGTCAGGCAGTCCGCAGAATTCCCTAAGGTTTTATGGTTAGATCAAAAGCAGATTTCCCCTGAATACTGGATGCAAAAAGTGTGTCTGTGATACATGAAAATGCCCAGTCCCTCTCTGAATTCTCCAAATGGATAACAGGGGGAATATTTGTAACATATCTCCAAGTATACACGAGCACACATCCATTACATCTTTTTAACAAAAATAGGTACAAGTCCTGGGAAAAGCTGCCAGAGATGGCGCTTGTTTACTGCTGCCTGAATCAGGAAAGATCGCCCTGCCCTCTTAGGAAAAGCCTCCCTGGAGATCCTGTGGAATGGGCTTGTGCTCCTCAACCTGGCTTCCGAGATGCCCGGCACCTTGGCGCCCCTCCTGCTGCAGGCTTCCTTCGTGCCACTGCAGCCCGGAGCCTGGGCTGCCTCCTAATTCAGTGGGGGTGGAAATCTTTCCTGTAAAGACAGGCACTGCCCTTGCCACACATTTTTACTAATGTGACACTGAAAATGTCCCCTTGCGGTACAAATGCAGCCTGCCCATTAGAAAGCAGGTCATTTGTTTGTCCTACTGAGTTTTCCCACAATCCATCAGGGAGAAATGCAGAAATGAGTCAGCATTCGGAATGGATTAAATTGGTCCAGAAGGTGGCTTTCCAAGGCCAAGGCCAGTGCACGCTTGGGCTTTCTAAGTACCTACAGATCTCATAGCACCCCACACTCGTTACAGAGCCCACCATGAAATCCAGCCACCTCAAACGTGCTCCACACAGGCACACTGAGTACCTCATTCGCTGGATGCTAAATCAAATATGCTTCATCATCATAAATAAGGCAGAAGGGACAATAAATGAGTTGGCAATATCACCTTCATTCTCTCACACAGAGTAAATAGTGCTGCAGCCCACAGCTCTCTGACAACAATTAGTGCTGGCAGATTAGCAGAGAATTGTAGCTCCGCAGTTTTGCTCTCTGACTGTCATTTCTCAGGCTAAACCAAGGGGAGGAAGAGGGGAGGAACCGGGGAGCCTTGCTCTGCTTGTGAGAACAAGGCTGTGATGGAGATCTTTCGTTTTGATGTGCGTTCAGCTCTGAAAAAAACTGGAAGTTCTTGGATCCATTTTGTGTGCCAGTACTGAGACTTGAACTCAGGACTTTGAGCTCTTGCTTGACTTTTTCACTGAAAGCTGGCACTCTTCCACTTGAGTCACTGCTCTATTTCCAGTGTGGTTAACTGGGGACGAGAGTCTCTTGGATTTGTCTGCCTGGGCTGGCTTTCAAGCTTGATCCTCAGATCTCAGCCTCTACAGTAGTGAGGATTACAGGTGTGAGCCCTGGTGCCCAGCTGCCCTGGGAACTTTCCTGGCACACAGTTGGCAATTCTCTCCATCATAAACATCCAAGGCACAGCTTTCCTAGCATACGCTTTTTGCTAATAGGACATAACTCATTACATGATATGAACTTAATGGAAGCAATTCAAGCATCCATGTGAAGGAATGTTTAGATTTTAAGTGTGCACAAACATAATCCATCTTTTTCCTCAAAATCGTCACCTTTTTTCCCTGAAAATAAAGATGTGTGCCACGTAAGAGAAAGCAATGTTTTGTTGGGAAACAAATGGTCCTTGTACAGCTTCTGTGCATTTAATTGTATTGCATGGTTTGGGTTTTGAATGAAAGGGGGGTGTTGGTGGTTTTGTTGTGTTTTGTTATCCGGGCTTTGCTACTGTGCTGAATGAGCACCTGTGTACTTTAGATATTAAGCTCTCAGCAGATTCAGCCTGAGTGTCCTCTGGTGAATGAGTGGTATACATGCACACAGCAGAACATTATGTAGCCTTTAAAAAGGAGATAGTTGCCATTTTTAAGAACATTATGCTAAGTGAAACAAGACAGATGCAGAAAGACAAATAATGCTTTACCTATAAGTAAACAAAAAAAGTGAACAATTGCATGAGGTGACAGATCCAGCCATTAGTTTCATTGTAAGCGAAAAGGTCTTGTTCATACCATTAAATGACTTTGCTGGCATCAGGTACATACGTAACATATTTGAAAAGAGATTAACTTATTCAATTCAAGAGTTGCATTCACATTAAACCGTGAGCTACCTGCCGTCAAGAGCTCTCTGTGTGGATGAAGCAAACATATCCACGCCTAGATGAAAAACTCATTAAAAGTATTCTGAGCACCATTTCAGAATAAAATTCTGTGTCTTCATCTACTTGGGTCATTCTCGGTTTGTGACTTACTTATCTAAATAGGTAACAGCCTCAGCCTCAGTCCCTGAAGCAGGGGACAAGCGCTCAGATTGTGGGCCTCTAAACAGCTTCCTAGCAGACGAGGGGAATGGAGAAAGGTGGCCCAGGCCCCATCTGCTTTAAAGCATTTCATTTCTATCAAAGCTGTTATCAAAGCTGTTCACACACACACACACACACACACACACACACACACACACACACTAGGCTTCTCCATGTTCTGCTAAGTTGCTGATAATCTATTGCTAAGATACTTGATTCTTCTGTTTGACATTAAAATCCTTTCCGAACAGTTCCCTTCCAAGCATAATTGTGTTAACTTGTTTAAATTCCATCTCTAACAATGCACGTGCACCTGTGAGGGCCCTCTAACACTATGAGTGAATAATAACGAAGGAAGTTGGTTTCAGTCACTTAGCACTTTTTATGAGGTTGTTTGGAAGTTGAAGAATTGTAAAGGGAAGTCGCTTTGGGCTACTTTGATGGCAGCAGGGCCTGGCCTTCCTGGGAAATACCACACCTTGTTTGAACTTGGCTTCTGTGGTTTGCGTAATTTCATAAACCAGGCACTGGTGGCTCACACCTGTAATTCTAGCTACTCGGGAGGGTGAGATCTGAGGATCAAGGTTCAAAGCCAACCTTAGCAGAAAAGTCCATGAGACTTTTATCACTGATTAACCAGCAAAAAGCCTGAAGTGGAGCTGTGGCTCAAATGGAAGAATGCTAGCCTTGAATGAAACAAGCAAGAGCAAAAAGTCCTGGGTTCAAACCCCAGTAGCGGCACCAAAAATGAATAAGTGAGCTCCTAAGCCCTCGGCAGGGTCCTGGACCATGCGGTAGCCCTTTTTTCTTGCTCCATCTTCACCTTGGGGTCTCCTCCACTCTTTTCTTACCACCCTGGAGTGTATCAAGGGACTCAGACCGAAGGATGAAAAAGGGCTGGGCCCAAAAGGCCTCTCCCTTCCCTGGGTGACTTGCCACACCTCCTTCCTAGCTGACAGGTAGGAGGGCTGGCTCATAGGACTGCATCAGCATTATTCATACTGAAAAGATTAAAACAATAAATCAGTGACAGCGAAAGACACAGGGCACTTACGCATCAAACCGGTAAAATGTTGAAAGGACAAAGGTATTTTACCATTTTCCATTTTCCTTTGTATTATCAAAGAACAAAAGCTTTATTCAGCTATACCGCAAATATGAAAAAGTCTGTCTAGTTGTTTGTTTATATATATATACATAAGGCTTTTCTGTAGAATTGACACACCATACAATTCATTTTTAGGACATTCAGAGTTGTACAGTCATCACCACAATCAATACCAGACTATTTTTTACTATCCCCAAAAGAAGTCTTATGCCCACTAGCAATCATTTCCACACCTCCTCCTCTCCACAGCTCCTGACAATGACTAATTTACCAATTTATTGTCATTGGTACAAAAAGAAAAAAAGACTTGCACATAGTCGATGTATACAACTTGAGTTCTAGACCTCAACATCTACCCAAGGAGCCATCACACAAGTCCCCTCTCACATTTTCTTTGTGCTCCTTCTGTGGTTGTTTTGAATCTTTTGACTGTTTATTGTTTGGTTTGGTGGTTCACATAACTGACCATGAGGCAGCCTTCCCTTTTACAGATGTTCAGCGTGTAACCTACTTTCGCTAACTACAGATGTCCAAAACTTAGTCCTACTTTATAATCTAAATGTTTTAGACCCATTGAACAACTCTCCCCATTTCTCCCTGCTCCCAACTCCTGAGAAACAACATTCTACTCTGCACTTCTGACTTTCATGATTCAAGACAACACTTGTCAATTGTGGGACGCACCAACTGGCCCCGCCTGTCCACACCCCGGAGGTGTGTGGCTGTTGCAACTCGGGAGTGAGGCCCTGAAGAGCCCCCCTCAGTCTTTGGGGGCGTGCTTGCTTGCACCGCCTCCCGGAAGAGGGATTCCGGTTAGTCCCGCCTGCCTTCTGGGTCTGGAACTGGAAAAGCGGCTCTAGCTGGCCACGCCTCCCAGCCTTAAGACCATGTGCAGCAAGATGGCTGCCGGCAGTAACCTGGGGGTGGTCCTGCTAGTACTTAGGCCGCCCCTTAGGGAGGTCCCATGGCCTTCCGCCCTTGACTGACAGCTTGGACCGCCAATCACAGCCCCTGGCTAGGTATGTTACACCCTCCTCTTCCTGCCATTGCCCATACTTAAGATCTGGTCTGCACCACTAAACTGAGCAGTCTTGAACCTCTCCCGAGTCGTCTGATTGTCCAACTGCTGGCGAAAGGTTGGGTTGGGCTGAGTGCGGGCGACTCGCGGCTCATTACCTATTCTAGGTTCACCCTCGGCGGGGTGCGCTTCCTCGCCTCTCCCGCTGGTTGGGAGAGCACCCGGGGTGCAGGGACCCCTGCAGTGAATGGGCCACTATGAACCTTTCTTTCCCTGGCCTACAGGGTTTCAGTTCTCCCATCTTGAATTCTAAGTCCTAATTGCCTGTCCATAAGAATTAAGTCTGATCTCTAGAGTTCAGTCAGCTATTAATTATAAATTGCAATTGTCCAAAGTCATTTTCCTCTGGTGCCTTTAGCCTTAAGGTCTATTATTTCACATCTATTGTTATTTGTATTTCTATCTACTTCAAGACTAGCATTATACTTGGCCTATGACTTTTCCCTCATGGAATGCTGTCTGGTACAATACCTTGGAGCCACTTATTACCTGATAAATATTTATTGATCTGCCTTGGTCTTTAATATTCTACAAGAAGAGCCTTTTTTCTCTTTCCGGACTCCTCATCATTGGCCCCTCAAAAATAGAAACTCCCCGGGGAGAGAATGGAGTACTATCAATGCAGTCATGTCTGCATTTTAAGAATTACTGAGTTTTTCCACAGAAGAGGAGGAGGAGGAGGAGGAGGAAGAAGGAGAAGAAAATGAAATGATTCCATCCTCTTCATTTCACCCATCTGCTGCTTAGAAGTTTGGGGCTGCTTACAATATAAATTCAAAACTTGGATTTTTTTAAAAGAGAAAGAATGCTTTCTTACCCTTGTTAGTAAGTGAGTTCATAACATTGAGATCAAAAGGAAAAAAGTTATTTGTTATAAGTGGTTTCCATTAAGATAGCACAACTAAAAAAACCATTTTCTTCTTCATTTCTAGCCAAATCCATTCATAATACATCCCTAGCACTGTGCAACCCAATGTGGTTGTGTTGTGAAGCATTTGTGGGTCTGGGGGTTTTGTAAATGCTTCATTACACTTTCCTAAGATGTGAGTCCATTTTCTTCCTTTGAATCCAGTGACTCAGACCTAACCACTCCCTTCAGTAGATCGGTAGAGAACAATGGGTATGAGTAATTATTCTGATTCATTTGTAGAAATGGAGGCTACACTGAATGACCCCTTCAACCATTTTCCAAATACTGTTTTCCAAAACTCAGAAAACCATATTCACCAAGAAATTGAAAAGCCTGAGAATGTAGATTCACCTACGGGCCGACCTTCTATGCCAGTCTACACACAGGACACTGTAGCCTGGAATGGCCATGCAGTATTACCCTGGATCGAGAGGCCACGCAGATCCCAGCATGAGGATGGAACATGGCTTGAAGCAGGCTGCCTCCCCCAAGATGTCCTCCTGCTCACCAGAAAGCCCACCCTGAGTGGCGGAGGAAAGAGGGGAAGCCTCTGGCCCCAGATGGAGAAGGAAGGAACGAGGGTCAAGTCTAGGCTTCACATAAGAACTGGAGGTAACTACCAGCAAATCCAATTATCACTAACAGGTCATGTGAGATTCAACTTTGCTACACATGCTAACTTTCTCTGCAGTAAAACATTACATGGACTGATAACTTAGACAGGTAGACAGATGGACGTGTTTAAAAAAATGACATCTTTACATTGTTTCCTCTTAGCCTCTCTTTCTTCTTCCCCTTTCTAAATACATGCACTACTTACAGCTCTGTGAATTGTTCTGCACCAGTAAGTTAAGCAACTGACAAATGCAATTGGGTTATTCAAACTCTTCTTTCCCTGGGACTTTCCCCAGGACTCTGCAGGTGGTATTAAAATAAGTTTCAGCAGAACTTGAAGGGTCATAACCTATGAAACTATGAACCACAATATTAGTTACCAAATCAAGGACTAGAGACAAGAGTTCAACACCAAAGTCCTTCCATAATACCATTATGAGCCGGCTGTAGCGGCTCACTCCTATTATCCTAGCTACTCAGGAGGCTGAGATCTGAGGACTGCAGTTTGAAGCCAGCCCTGGCAGGAACGTCCATGAGACTCTTATCTCCAACTAACTACCAAAAAGTTGGAAATGTAGGCAAGGCTCATAAAGTGCTAGCCTTGAGCAAAAAGCTCAGGGACAGCACCCAAGTGCTGAGTTCAAGCCCCAGCAATGGCAGGCTCACACACACACACACACACACACACACACACACACACACACACACTATGTAAAGACCCCCAACAAACAGCCAAACACCATGGAAAACTGCAGATAGTCCTGCTGCCAAGATCATCTGAGTATGGATGAAGGATGTACACAACCATTCCTGATTGTCTCCTTAATGCTGAGGCAACCATTCTGCATGACAGACCCGAGCACTCTGATAGGTGTGGGAAGGAGGAATCAAGTTGCTTCTTCCCAAAGCTATGTGAAGCATATTTTATTCCATCTGGCTTTTCCTAGCAGTGGCTTCCATAAAGATTTGAGGAGGTAGCGCAGAAAGCAATGCCTTCAGGAGGTGTTGGGTTTGTTTTCTTTTCTCTAAGATTTTCAAATCAGGTATGGTGTCTTTACTTCTATCAACTACCACCAAATCTCATTAACAAAATCAGAAACTTAAAACCACCAGGACCCAAAAATGGCATGTACATGTTTTTTGTGTAACCAGCCTCGAACAGAAAGTATGCAGACAGACACAGAAGGACTGCAATCCTCTTTGTTTCATGGCTCTGTGCAAAGTTGGTTTATCACGCTACCTCACAATCCAGAGTTCCAGTATTTAGTTCTGTAACTCAAATATACTAAGACTCAATCTCCTGCCCACTAATAAATTTACACATCACTCACAGAAAGCATTTGCATACAACCCTTTCCCTCGGTAGGTAAGCCTCCCTTGTAGGCTTCCATTGGTGGAGGTTGTAGAATGTCAGCACCGTGAGGATGTCGCCCAGATGTTTACAATCACAGAATGGGTTAATTGGTCCTCGTCTCAATTGTGCTAGGGATTGAACACAGAACCTCTCACATAGTAGGCAAGCACTGCTTTCTGTCCTCAGCCCTAGACAAATGTCCTGAAGGTCTGTTTATTCTTCTAGGTAGCTAGTGACATGGCTCTCTGTGTTAGCCATTAAATTCACCTGAAGAAGAAACGAAACAAACATCTGACCAGTGAGGCCTTTGAAGACAAGAGGCCATCTCCAAACTAAAGAGAAAGAAATGCCCAAGACCTGAGGCAGCACAGTGAGAAGGGAAATTTGGACAGTCACTTATCACCTTCCCATTCATCACCCTATCAGGGCAGCTGAGAAACGCCTACAGTTGTCTGCCCATCTTTCCACGTCCTCTCTTCTTTCCCTTCCCTTCTTTTCTCTTGCCTTGTCTCCTGGAAGAAAAGCCTGGGAAAGGTATCACATAAGAAGGCAATGGAGACAGGATTCATCTAGCATCTCCTTGCCTTTCACCAGACACTCACACTCTCCCAAACTCTGACGCTCCTGTTTCATTTGTTTTGACATAAATGATGAAGTCAACATGAAATGACGTCAGGCATAGGAGCCAAACATGGTGCAGACCTCAGCCTCATGCATTCTGGAGTCTTGCCATTTAATACAAATGCTGAGACTCACACCGAGAAGCAGCTAGAGCCAATGGGAAGGAATTTATTCTGGATTGTGAAGGACACCCTGAATGGCAGCTCAGGGCTAGGGAGCATGCAATATTCAGCATCCCCATTAAAGTTTGGGAAACAAGGTGGAGTCAAACACACAAAATCAAAATACTTAAGGCCTGGTACCAGTGGCTCACACCTATAATCCTAGCCATGTAGGAAACTGAGATCAGGAGGACATCAGTTCCAGGCCAGCCAAGGCAGAAAAGTAGGTAAGACACTATATCTAGGGAAGAAGTTGGCATTGGTATCACTCCTACACTCGTGTCATGTCAGCTACAATGGGACGCTCGCAGCAGATTCACATCCAGGTACTTGCCCAGTAAGAAGACCCTAGCTTAAAAAGAAAGAAACAAAGAAAACATGTACACACCAAAGGGCCCAGGGCCTGGCTAAATGGTTCAGCACTGGCCCAGCAAGCATAAGGTCCTAAGTTCAAACTATCCTCCTCCAGAAACAGATGAGTTTTTAGACAGTCTTCAAGGAAAATGACCTTGGCATCTAGCACCAAGGAAGACATGGGGACCGTAGGCAAGAGTCTTTGTACATGGCAAAGGGAGATGAGGCCCATACCCATGGGAAATGGAAGTCAAACCAGAATTCAGATTCAAAAGACAAAGACATATAAAAGAATAAAGCATGGAAGCATGCAGACCCAAGTCTTCTTCAGGTCCATCTTTGATTATACCATTCTATTGCTCTGAAGTTCACACAGTATCCCCAGTTAAACCCAGAGATCAAAACAGAATTAGAGACCCAGACAGGGGGAGAGGAAAAGAAGGAGACGAGGAAGAGGTGGGAAAGAGGGGTGGGGGGGAGGGGAGCCAGATGATCCAGTGCCCTAACGGGCAGCTGACAGTATAGAGAAGGTGCGTGTAGGAAGAGGAAGAAACACCTGCTGGTGGGGCCTGGCGGGAGCGTGGAGTAAGCAGGGCAGTACCACGTGGAAGTGAGCGCTGCGGAGCCAGTCACCAAGGGAAGCTGGGAAGCTGGGAAGGCAGGTGCAAGCGAAGATGAAAGCCCAACGGTGTTGATGCCACCACCAGAAATGTCAGCCCCCACGACACCAGCTGCCTACTGATTGTAGAAAAACAACCTTAATAAAGAAAGAGGAAAGGAATACATTAATTAAAGATCTAAGGACCTATGAGGGGAGAATCCGGGCCTGTGGAAAGTTGAGGTGCCATCTCGGGAAGTTTGGAGAGCTCAGGAAGAGAGCAGCACTCGCATTGTGAGCTGTCCCAGAACAGTCAAGAAGGGGGGAGCTGTGAATGACAAAGCAGCCTTCCCACCTTTCCACCGCCACCAAAGAAGAATCGAGAACAGCGCTCTCCATGTCGTTCTGCACCCAACACCAAGTGTGGGTCGTTAAATACTTATTGCTACAATAAACGTGTTCCTTTTATTAACATTGTGAAACCCATATCTTGGGTTAAAGGACACTTGAAATCCCTAAGCATTGTGAGCTGTAACTAAATCGAAGGTTGTATACATGCACACACACACACACACACACACACACACACACACACTATCTCTGAAAAAGGAAAAGCATTTGCTGAACTCCTGTGTGTAAGAGGAGATCCTGAGAGGGGAGAGGGGACGAGGGTGGAGGAGGAACACTCTCCATGTGTCTCTGAATGAGAAAATTCACGCGATATCCTGAAGAGAGAAAGAGAGGAAGGGCTTGGGGGATCATGAAAGAGGAGCAGGACAGTAGAAAAGTCTGAAGGACAGCAGTTCCAGACCAGCTGACAAGAGGCCCTGGCTAGCCCTGTGGTCAGAACCAAGGGGCATTTCCTCACCCTGCATCACACAGGGGTAGAGCGTACGTGCTCTGAGCCACCACTGCTGGAGCCAGCCCTGCCTGCACCCCAAGAACCCCTGGGCCTGCTCTGGGAGGTGCCACCTGGCCTGGCCCCTCCCACAGTCAGGAGCCCCCGCTCCCTAATGCTTCAGCAAAGAGCCAGGCAGGAGGCAGGGCTCCATGATAAGAGCGGACGTTGAGCAAGATCCACGCCCTGAGTTCCTAACAACAGAATCACCTCACCCTCCTCAGCAAATCCAAAAAAGGGCATGGAACAACCTATTTATTACATATTACATGCTTCAAGTTCTGAGAGAAAATAATAGCTCACCAAGAATATAATATCCCACTGTTATCATTCTTCAATTCTGATGAAGAAATAAAGACCTTCCAAGGATAAGAATAGAAGATGAAGCTGACATAGTTCATTCCCGTGAAGGCTACACCGCATACTAAACAGAGAAGAGCGACAGACACACACACACAAGAGCCCAGGAAAGAACAGGAGGAACAAGAGTGCATGGAGACTAGGAGAGCATCTAACATGTTAGACCTAAGATGAATAATGCCAAAAAAAAAAATGTTACAGGACATGCGACATGTAAAACAACCTGGAAAAACAAAACAAAACAGTATTCGCTTAGAATTCAATGAAAAGCTAAGGTTGGCATTTGGGATTATATTCTGGATTAGAAGGGAGAGAGGTAGGGAAGGAGGAGAGGAAGGTATCAATCCCTGCTCAATGGTGTCATTTTCTCTAGCCCTGAAATGGGCTTATTTATTCTGGAAAATTCTAACACAGTATCCATTACTCAAATCCCAAAGGTTTACGCGAAAGAATTGTCTGGAGAAAGTCATCCCTTACAGATTCAACCTTTCATATTCTTAAAAAAAAAAATTCTTTGGGAGGCTTTTCAGGTTCTGCCACATACAATGAAATATTTATTTCACAGAACAGTAAACTAAAAGTCATCTACAAAGAATACAGTACAAACTGCACGAAAAGCAACAACTTTCACTTGATCTACAATATCAAGACATCCATCAATGTGGAAGAGTAAAATTTAAATATTTCTCAAACATCATTGTACTTCTGAGTCTTTTGAGAAGATTATTAAAGGTCCCATCCATCAAGAGACTGTGACTCAGTCTCTCTAAGGAAGGTCCAGACACTGAATTCTCAATAAGTATTACATGAATTTTGATGTTGTAGGCACATATTGTGCCTATGCACAATCTTACCTTGAGAAACACTCAACATATTGGGGCCAAAAGTCAGAAATCAACTGGCTGTAATCCTTGCTTTTATTCTTCTACTTCCATACCTCATGTTTCAGCCTGGGATTTTTCTGTTGCTTAATTTATCTCAGAGCTTTAAAGATCAATTTCAACTTTTTACATCTAATACTTGGGTAAAATGATCTCCTGTTGCCCCCCCCCCAAGAAAAGACTGTGTCTGTCTTTAGTATGCAGATAGATGGATGATAGACAGATAGACAGACAGACAGACAGACAGACAGACAGACAGACAGACAGACAGATAGATAGATAGATAGATAGATAGATAGATAGATAGATAGATAGATAGATGATTTTTGTGTGTGTGTACTGACCATGAGGCTTGAACTCAAGCAGTACCTGGGTACTATTCCTAAGCTTTTGTGCTCAAGGCTAGCACTCCACCACTTGGAGCCATAGCTCCACTTTCAGTTTTTTGGTGGTTAATTGGAGATAAGTTTCATGGACTTTGCTACCTGAGCTAGCTTCAAACCCCAATCCTCAGATCTCAGCCTCCTGAATAGCTAGGATTATAGGCATGACCCACCAGCTCCTGACTGGCAGGTTATATCTTTTTAAAAATAGAAAAGTATATTTTAAATTGACATTAATAGAGAGAAATTGTGTTCTTTTTTCCTTTTAAATTCATGAACACACATCAAGTTACATTTCATTACAATTCCAATTTTATAGGACTGTATCACTAGAATGTTGCTAGTGAAATTTGATGACAGGCTTAAGCCGTCAGTTCACTATGGAGAACTGGTGTCATAGCTGAATGAATTCTCATTCCGAGCCTGCCACTTGGCTACCAGTGTACCATTGCTCAGCAAGAGTTACGTCTGTGGAGAAAGGGGAAGCGTTTTCTGCAGTGCTTTTGATGGCATTTGTCTCCTAGCCCCAACATCGTTCTTCTTTATTTTGCATTTCTATAACCCCTTAAACTATAAACTATAAACTAAATCTTGTAAAAATTGGAAGCCTCCATTTCCTAGAAGAGCCTAAGAGAACAGAATTTTTTAAACAAAGTACAGATGAAATAACTCAACATCTTTGTCATGTTGATTTTTATGAGCAAAGTCAAGAGTATCTTTTCCTTTTTTATTGTTTTATTTTCTTTCTATTTGTGTACCCTAACTACAGATGCAACAAAAACAAGAGCAACAACAACAACAAAAAAAGCACATTGGTTTCCAAGCAAAGAACCAACCAGCCTACATACATGACACAGAGAAAGCAAAACCTAGCCCTGTGCTGGATGTAAGAGAGCCCGCCAGCCCCTGCGGGAGACAAGAACAGCTCACCAGCGCAGCAATGGGATCAAGTGCCAAGCACTCTCCGGGTGCATTCCATACCACAGTTCACAGGGTTCTCTCCAAATGCAAAACCTCTGTGAGGAAAGCACGGCATCAAATGCTCAGAAAAACCCTGACTCAGGATTCAACAAATTTTTCTCTTCATCCTCAAGACTATTTTCTTCAGCTAGATAAGCACAGGTAATGCCCCTAAACCAAAACTCCAAAATCCCAGTCCTAAATCCTCCCAGCATCTGCAACTTTGTGAGCACGGGCCTGATGCAACAAATGGAAAATTCCATCATGTAAAACTCGGTTTTGTGTAGAAAAGTCCTTTTAGGCCATCCAGGCTATGTGTATGAGATGTGTAGAAAACATAAATGAATCTCATGTTCAGACTTGAGTGACTTGAGGCATCTCTCTCCCTTTCCTCATATATAGATATGCATTTATAGATATATATCTCCAAATAGTCCCACTTAATAAAACAGAAACCTGGAATTCTTGTGGTCCTGAGCATTCCAGATTATGCCAGGCTTCTTCACCAGGATGCCCTTCTCTCTCTCCCTCCCTCTTCCTCTCCCTCTCCCTCTCTCTCCAGGACTTAAAGACTTACTCTTGAACTCGGTGGTGGTCATCACTGCTGCTCATTCACTTTTCTGGGACAGGCCCTTGCTATTACGCCCGGTACTAGCCCTAAAGTCATGCTAGTTCTCCTCCAGTCGCCCCGTGGTGGGGACTACGGGCATGCGTCACCATGGAAATTCTGACCCTCCTCCCCGGAGGCTGCTAGGATCAAGCCACCATTTTCAAAGTAGAGACCAGACCCTCACAGACAGCAAAGTCGCCCCAAGCTTAACCTTCTTGTCTCCGGGACTGTGAGAGATGAACATCCTTTTTTTTTTTTTCTAAATCACCAGTCTCTGGTATTTTGTTACAGCAACACAAAACAGATGTCAGCCATCACCCTGCCTTGACTCCTCTGGAAGAATTCACGTGACAGGCCGTGAGGCCTGCCCTATGGAGCCAGGAGTCTGCTCCCATGGTGACATCCACCCAAATCCCACGCGCGCGCTCTGCGGAGAAGAAACGCTGAGTGAGAAATGAGAAATGTGTGATGCAAAGGAAACTATAATTTAATATTGGTAACCAGGTCCCTCTTTGAAATACTCAAGCAGACCTCGCCTGGCTAGAAGGGGACACCACTCTCCACCCTTGGGTGGCACCTGTGGAATCAGTGCCTTCCAATATGTCTAGAAACGGACTCCACGTAGAGTTTTAAGTGGGTTGCTTCACAGTTCCTGCTTGGGCTTGGTGGCTTGGCTCTTGTGGATGATTCTGCTAGGACAGTATCAACAAGTAAAGAAAGCGCAAGTCAACAAGTGAAGAACTGCTTTGGGATAAGGAAGGATTTTTGAAGAGCTATGTTTGAGGTTTTGTCTTAGCTGGTTGTTCCAAGCTGGAATTGAGCCATACCTCACGCCGTTAAAGACATAGCAGAAGGTGGGAGTATATTTTGAGATTGCTTGCATATTGTTAACCTTATCTCAAAGTATTTTAATGGTCGCCCTATGTAAAGACATCCTACCCTCTTCAAACTAGCCAATTGAGAGTAAATTGTGGACCTGAGCTTGGCCAATCTGAGCGAAGGGGCGGGGCTTGCTGGGTTAGGGATAAACAAGGAGCAGCCTGCCTGCTCCTTATGCCTGCTTGCCAGATTTGTGGCTGGTGGCACACCCTTCTGCAGAGGTAAATTTTGTCTTGCTGAGACAGTGCTTCATTTTCGTGTCTATTATCGTAACGCCGGTGGTTCTTAGAGAGGATATTTACAGCAAAAAGAACAAGAAAGCAAACCTATGTTGTTGCAGATTAGGAAGGTGACACCATCGAGTAGAGACTAGAAGAATGCAGGAAGACTCCTGGGGGCCGTCAGGTGGGTTTCCACCCTGGATGTGGCTACTTGGCTTAATACTGTGTGACATGTATCATGCTATGGAATCGCAATACATGCTCTTTTTGTGTGAATATTTCAGTCAGATGACTTCAGGGTAAAGGAGGGAGCAGGGAATGGCTCTTTCTTAACTCTTGTTAATCCTCTTCTTCTGTTCCACTCCAAGGCAGGAAATCATGAAATGTCATTTCCCCCAAAATATCCCTCCTCCTCTCGGACTTTCTCTTTCTCTCATGTCAAAATAAAAGCAAGAGGAGAGAAAGTCATGTTTACTTTTTGCACTATAATAACTAGAATATCCAGACGCTGCTTGAGTTGAAGGAAAAATATGCAAATGAGATTTAACAATGGTAAAATTCTAAACTGTGAGTAATTAAAGACGTTGCCGTTGACTAAATCCCTTTTTTTCTCAAACATCAACACTTCTGTGTAAATCTCCCCCAGAGTTTCTCCCTTCAAGAGACCCCGCTCTGCTGCCGTTCAATCCAATACCCACCCGGAGTTGAGTGGAACAGGAGAGCAGTATTGTGTTTTTTCAGAGTTTGAAAGAAAAAGAAGAATCAAGAATCCATAACTGAATGCTTTACAATAAAGTGTAAAAAAGCATGATGTTTGATTTCCTGCCTCTAAAACACTGAGAGCTTTGGTTTCAAACAGGATGTATCTTGCTCCTAACTGCCCTGTGGGCCTTTGGAGCCTGAGACAACTAATAAGGAGAAAATTAAGGGACAAAACACACCACATTTTCACAGATTGCTTCTAATGGATCCCAGGTTTGACAACCCCACTGCCTGCATTATATCACTGAACTGACAGAGACTCTGAATAGGAAGGGAATGCGAAAGAGACATGGCTAATGAAATATTTAAGAACATCAGGAAGAGCCTTTATCAGGCTTTTATGCAGAAAAGGCATCTTCATAAAGTATCAGTCAACCAAGATTTACTGCATTAATAAGATCACCTTCAGATTATAAAGGGATAGCACATATATATATATATATATATATATATATATATATATATATATATATATATAAGGCAGACAATCTATTTTTTAAAACCTGTAATGAATGCAGGGTGCCAGTGGCTCATTCCTGTACTCCCAGCTGCTCAGGAGACCGAGATCTGAGATCGTGGATTGAAGCCAGACGACAAAAATGTATATGAGACTCTTATTTCTGAATAACCACCAAAAAAGCCATAAGTGGAGCTGTGGTTCAAGTGGTAGAGCATTAGCCTTGAGGGAAAAAGGCCAAGGACAGCATCCAGGCCCTAAGTTCAGCCCGGGACAGGCACAAGGGAAAAAAGAGACAGACAGACAGAGAGACGAGACAGACAGACAATAAAAAGGATAGAATGCTCTAGACGGTCATGTCAAGCATCTTCTCTTTTGGCCTCAGTATTGACAGGTGATTGACACTGGGGCCAAATGCCTGGAAATCACACGAGGGCCCCATTCTAATGTAGGGGTGGAGATGGTCACCATGTTGGCTAAGACTTAGTTTGCCTTGAAACAAACAAGCAAATAACCAGGAATGCCTCCACAGGAGGTGAGTGACAGCTGCGTGTGATGGAATTTCCAAATATGCGTTTCCTCTTGAACACTGAGATAATGATGGCCCCTGAGAGCCAGGCAGATTGCCCCATCCATCAGCATTTTTCTCTGGGTCTGACTTGCATTACTCGGGATTTGATTGTGTCTAGAATAGTGATAGCAGAATTGAAAACGCTCCTTATTGTAACCAGTTGATTTTCATTTGCAATAGATAAGCTGATACAGTTTCCCCCATTCCATGAACCAGAGAAAGATACTCCCAGATATTAGGCAAGGGATTCAAGGGTACACTACCCCACACAGACTTCGGGGAAATACAGGGTGGAATGTAGCTAAACAAAGTCTGCTTTCACCCACAGGGGCCTGTCTACACAGGAAAAGTACATTGTAGCCTAAATCAGGATGCCTTTTTCTGCATGAAAACAAGTGGAATGAAATGCGAATCCTGTACAATGAATGATTTTATGCTGCTTTAGAATAGGGAGCTAGGCCAGTGGCTCACACCTATAATCCTAAAGCCAAGATCTGAGGATCCTACTTTAAAACCAACCTTGGCGGGGCTGGGAATATGGCCTAGTGGTAGAGTGCTTGTCTCCTATACATGAAGGCCTGGGTTCGATTCCCCAGCACCACATATATAGAAAATGGCCAGAAGTGGCGCTGTGGCTCAAGTGGCAGAGTGCTAGCCTTGAGCAAAAAGAAGCCAGGGACAGTGCTCAGGCCCTGAGTCCAAGGCCCAGGACTGGGGAAAAAAAAAAAAAAAAAACCAACCTGGGCAGGCAAACGCAAGAGAATCTTACCTCCAAATAACCAGCAAAATAGCTATTGTGGAGGTTTGGCTCAAGTGACAGAGCACCAGAGCACCAGCCATGAGTGGAAAAGTTCAGCAAGAGCACAAAGCCTGAGTTTGAGGCCCAGTACTGGATACACAAAAATAAAAAGATAGATAGATAGATAGATAGATAGATAGATAGATAGATAGATAGATAGATAGATAAAATTATAATAAAGTAAAAGATAGCATTAGCTTGAGCTGTCTGCGCTGTCAGTGAATCTGACTTGCCCACTGGCTCTGTTCTGGGTTTCTCTGCATCACACTTCATTTTGCCTCTGCACACGCTAAACTAATGAGCTTTCCAAAAGAGGGAAATGCTTTCCCTTCTGTTTCGCACCGAGTGGGAAGGGTTAGGAAGCAGGAAAATCTCTGTGAGTTTTGTAAGAACGTATGAGCTGTCTTCCTGACTGATGGGCACAACTTTTCTGTCCTTCGTTTCATCTATTTTGCTTTTGTTTCGGATTCTAAGTGGAAAAAAAGAATCAGAGGAGGTTTGAAAGCACAACCTTCATCTTCATTCACTCCATCTTTTGTGACTTTTCCTCTTTCTAGAAAGAAAACCTTAAGTAGGTAAAGGGCGGCAACTCCCCAGATTCCGCCCCCATTACAGCACAGATAAGCCATTCGCAGGAGGATAAATATTTGGTGAAGATGCTTCTAATCACCGCCCGAGAAACAGTCTGAAACCAAGATCGTGCCTTGCCCTGTGGATGAGCCTGCCTTTGCGGGACTTTTCAAATATTCCAAAAAGCAGAGGCTTGCAGAAAAAATAACTCTCAAAGGTGAAAATACACAATGAAGTCTTTCATAAATTGTAGCATGAAACAAAGGTGTTACAGTATCCCTAGGACTTAGCATTTCAGGAGAAAATGTGTAACGATCAGAAATCAGATTAAACCATTCTGGTGAGATCTGATACCCATGTACTACTCCCAGGCCTGAGGCCAGCTTGGGGGTGGAGATGGGGGGGGGGGAATCCAATATGTTGGGTCTGCTCACTCACCCCCAAAGGCTAATAGAAGTAATTAAAGAATTTTAATAAGCAAAACTATGTTGATTCAATTAAGCATTTGGGGTCCATCTTTGGGGCACTGCCCCAAATAAAGGAAATAGAATCGAGGCAGAGTTGAAAACAATCAGCACAATTAAGCAGGCTTGGTAGAAGTGTGGTCTGTTGATCATTGCATCCAACTCATCCAAGATAGCCCTGGAAAGTCCTTGTCCCCAGACAGGACAACATGGTAGCATGAGAGAGGGCTCCTGGGGGCGGGGGGGGGGGGAGATGTCACCCTGGGTCATCTGTCTCTAGGGCTCTGCTCTTCATGGAACCCGAGGTCTCTGCAGGTTTAGCACAATGACTTTCAGGCACCATTTGGGGAGCCCGGAACAAGACATTTTGAAAGCTGACAAGATGCCTCTGTTACTCTTAATCTCTGTGCCTTTATCCTTGAAAAGGTGACATTCGGGACAACTACCTTACATGCATAATAGTAATTAATCCATGAACAAGTTCCCATTTTGCAGGGGGCTTGTTTTGTTTTGTCTTGTTTTGCATGTCCTAGGGCTTGAACTCAGGGCCCATTACTGTCCCTGAGCTTTTTTTTTTCTTTTCTTTTTGCTCAAAGCCAGCTCTTTACCACTTGAGCCACTTCTGGGGGTGGTTTTCTGAGTAGTTTTTGTTTTGTTTTGTTTTTATTGCTGGTCGTGGGGCTTGACCTCTGGGCCTGGGCGCTGTCCCTGAGCTCCTTTTACTCAAGGCTAGCTCTACTTGAGCCACGGCACCACCTTAGGCTTTTTCCCCCGTGATTAGTTAATAAGAGTCTCACGGGCTTTCCTGCCTGGGCCGGCTTCAAAGCGTGGGCCTTGTATCTCAGCCTCCTGAGTGGCTGGGGTGACCCCGTGAGCCACCTGTGCCTGGCTCATTCTGCAGGTATTGAACCCAAAGTTTTAAGACTTAAGCAGACAGGTATGACATGAAGACAGAGATTAGTTAACTTAGGGAACCCAAATAATCAGTGCTTTTCAGCAGATGCTATTTCTAAGTAAAATGCTCTATTTAAAAAATAATCGTTAATTTGTCCTAAGGGAATTTCTAATGAGGTCCAAAAGTTCTCCATCCTATTTTGGTGGCCAGAAGCGGGTGGAGGTAATGGCTCTCAGGTCCGGAAGACATGCACACCACCTCACTTTATCTCGTTCTGCTTGGACCATAAATTATTCCTGGAAAGCCTTTCTAGCTTCAGAACTCAATGTGTTCTATTTGTAGTCTTTTTCTTAGAAGATGCACTCACATCTATACTCAAGAGAATAAAACCTTAAGAGCCCGGTAATGGGTAATTACGGTAGCGCTCGCCTGTAATCCTCACTATTCAGGAGGCTGAGAACTGAAGGTCAAGGTTTGAAGCCAATCTAGGAAGGAAAGCCAGTGAGACTGCTATCTCCAATAATCTACCCAAAAAGCCAGAATGGAGCTGTGGCTCAAGTGGTAGAGTACTAACCTTGAGCAAGAGAAGCTCAGGGACAGCACCCAGGCCCCGAGTGGAAGACCCCAGACTGGCACAAAAAGAATAAAGACTACATCACCTTTACACTAACAATTAAAATATATTTTAAAGAAAGTATAGTGACATAAGTAATACATGAACAAACAAGAAATAGAGACCCCCTGGGCTCCCCGCGACCCCACGGGGAACACAAGTGTGCAGGGTGGCTGGGCTCAGGGGTGACCGAAGCTCTGTCACCTGTGCATTCCACCCTCGCCCCTGCCAAGCCAGGACCCTGCTCCTCCCTCCACCGCCCGTCTCCCTCTCCCTCAAAGACCCGACGGGCTTCCTCCACAGACAGAGGCTGCGTGAGCTCAGACGCCCGGGCCGCACCGCACACCCTCCCCTTGGACACGTGTGCCCAGGCTGGCCTCGCACTAGCAAGCCTCCCACTGCCTTCTCGTGAGTAGCCGAGATGACAGGCATGTACCACCACGCTTGGCTAACAATCCAGTGTTGAACAGTCCTTCCAGGTGATTCTACCATACCCCACATTCTGAGAACCAGAAGACGACACAACAAATCCGTTTCTCCTTCTTAGGAGAAGGTGGGCTACACATCCCGTATTTCGTAGGTAACTGGCGCAAGGTGAACAGACTAATGTGTACTATTTCCAGCTTTGGCTCAGCAGCAGCTGCTGCTCAACGGCCCCCTCCCCTCCGCAACTGTCATCTTACAGATGACTGTGGTAAGTAGAGAAGAGCACGGAGCGCCAGGGAGCAGAGGCCAGTCCCTGAACGACCGCTTAGAGGAAATCCAATAATTGGTCAAGAATATCCAATATGGCCCCAGGCATAAGGATTACACAACTATAATCCTAGCACTCTGGAGGCTAAAACAGGAGGGTCAAGAGTTCAAGGCCAGTCAGGGTTAGACAGTGAAGTCCTGTGTGTGTGTGTGTGTGTGTGTGTGTGTGTGTGTGTGTGTGTGTGTAGAGAGAGATTTTAAATGAACACTGAGCTTGTAAGGCACTTGAAGGTTGACATTTACACGATTGAAGGCTATACGTTATTATGCTTCATTATACAAAGAAGGTTGACATTTATACAATTTATAGATGCTAGCTTTGTTCTTACTCATCTATAAAGCAATTGTTTTGAGTGGTCATAATAGCTTGGATTCTAAGAAAGAATTTGAGGTGTGTAGAAGATAAAGCTACTTACCCCCGTCCATTTGCCTGAAGAACCAGATCAGAGGAGAAGATTTTAGGCTCTAGAATAAGAGCAAAGCTGATGTAGGGGTTCTGGTTTTCTCCTGAGGAAAGGACAAAGGGGGAGACATTTGGGCACTAGAGGAAAGGCACAGAGATCACAAAATAATAAGAGCTGTGAGCCATTCCTTATCATGTGAGACCCCCCACGGGGACCAGAAGCCAACGTGGGGAGAAGATTCTTTCAAGGCCGAAATACAGCTATAGCATTTAGGGCTGCTTTGGACAAAAACAATTAGGTTAAATTCATTTGTTCATCTTGAAGAGATTTCATTAATTGCCCAGAAGTCTTAATAGCAGACTCACATCTAGAATTCAATTCTCCTGGCTTCAAGCTTAGGATCCTTTTCTCGCATCTGTTGCGAAGGTGTTTTCTAATGCACTTTCAATAGCTATCACTTCTTTCTCTCATACTTCACGTTCAGGACTTGCTCCCCAGGTTAAAAGCGCTGAACCTGGCTCTCCCGTCAATGTTTCAAGAATTCTGGCAGCTTTATTGACTAGACTTCAACAATAATCGGGGATTCATTTGTCCACAAGAACTTACAGGTAGAGGAAAAGAATCCCCCAACTCTCATTTTTTCATAGAAGAATGTGCAAAGGCAGACAGCACTGAGAACTGGAGCGGCTCCCGGCCTGGCGGGCCGCATCTGCGGGCCGTCCACCCCCACACAGGGTGCTGGTCGGCCATGTCCCGCCTCACTCTGGAATGTCTAGCCCAGGGAAAAGTGGGGCATCAGGGGGAAGGTGTGAGCAGTGTCTGTCACCAGCTGGGATCACGAGTTTCCAAAGGGCACTGTGTCAGGGACCGAGACGCCTCTTCCGCATGAGTTCCCAGGAACACGCCCTCAGGAGAGCATCTCAGGAGATCTCTGCGGGCCAGCTCTGGTGTCTGGGCTGTTTGTCTACAGAACCACTGCAGACTGAAGGAAAGATCAAGGAGCAAGGTTTTGCCAGGTGCTGGTGGCTCAGGCCTGTAATCCTAGCCACTGGGGAGACTGAGATCGGAGGATGGAGGTTCAAAGCCAGCCTGGAAAGACCAATCTGAGAGGCTCTTATCTCCAGTTAACCAAAAAGCCAGAAATAAAAGTATGCCTCAAGTGGTAGAGTTCTGACCTCGGGCAAAAAAAGCCAAGCAAAGATGCAAAGCACAGTACCAACACAGGAGAGGAGGAGGAAGAGGACGGGGAGGGGGAGGGGAGGGGGAGGGGAGGGGGAGGAGGAGGAGGAGGGGTAGGAGGAGGAAGACTGAAGCAAGGTTTGTAGAATACCCTTTGCTATGCTAAGCTTTATTCCATCTAGGCTTCCAACTCTATAAGGGGTTGGACAATGAAATTTCATCAGCCACACTTCAGAGCCACAGTGTGGTGCGGAGACACACTTCACAGGGGGCAGAGCCTAGGTTCAAGCCCTCCTTTTAGCACTGAATGTCTGTGTCTTTGGTAAGTCAAAAATGTTATTTGTGCATCAATTTCTCCAACTGTAGGATGAAGATAATGAGTATCTATCCCACAGAATTAAATGAGATGGTATTTTAAGTGCTGACAACAGTGCCCCACACCTAATGGATATACAAAAAGTAGTTGAAATAAAATAATAATAATAATAATAGAAAAGATAGCTTTATGCCTGGTTAACCCACCAGTGGACAAAGTCCTAGGTAAAGTGACCAAGACTGCCACCAAGCAAATAGGCCATTTGCTTTGGAAAAACCAAAAACTGCATCTGAATATCCATCCTATCAATCCCCACAAGTAAAACTTCAAAAAGCAAAATGATTTATGTCTAAAAATAAAAAAATAGGAATATAATCCATCTCCTTTATTAGCAGAGATGTTTAACCTCCGTTAGCTAACCTGTGACTGTTAGCAGCCGCCGCCCCCCCCCCAGCCACCAATTACTGTGCATTCAGGGAGTGCAAACCAATTAACCTGAGCAAACAACACTAAAAAGACAAACTGACTAAGGTGAGAAGCCATACAATGCACTCCAATGCGATGATTCCCCACGGGAATCACCATCTTCACTGATTCTCATACTCTCTTTCCCCTTCATCAGAGGGGCTGATCGAAAGTGGACCATATTCAAGTTTTCTATAGAGCTAATGGTTGCTGAAGGATGTGAGAAATAAACAGAGCCAAAGAGGATTACAGCGGAATAACAAGCCTAAGGACGCCCCTCAGGAAGGCAGCAACCGAGAAGACACGGTAGAGGATGGAAGTGCTTCACTGATTCGAAGCCAAGGCCCTGGTCCAATCCCAAGACAGAAAGAAACCATTTCAGGAACAACTGCCTCGTGTGGAGCCCAGTGAAAATGGAAAGACAAGACTTCCTGTCAACTCAGGATGGCAGCGATGGAGCAGGAACCCCACGTGGGAGTGGCTACAAACCCAAGTGGGAGTGGCTACTAAACATGGGGGACCCCTGCAACCGCGCAGGTGGCAAGTCCATGAAGCTGGCCGTTCTCATGGAGGCACAAGCTGAGAAAGAAAAGGGGCAAAGAAAACGAGAAGCACATACGATCAGACCAAAATCTGTCAAGGTTTAAAGGAAAGAAAGAGGTTCGGAACACCCAGAAAAGGCACTGGATGAAGGAAATGTAAGGAAATAAAGAGAAAAGTAGGAATTTGGGAAGAAAAAGTAAGACACACAAGAAAGACCAAGTGAAAAAACAAACCTCTGTCAACCCTAACCTTCCCAAGCACAATTACAAAGGTGAACCAAGGCTGGATATGGCAGTTCACATCTGTGAAACCAACCACTTGGAAGGTGGACAGCAAGAGGATTGCAGTTCCAGGCTAGCCCAGATTTTTTTTTAAAAGTTAGTGATTCAATCAGTCCTGAGGGCGATGATAAAACACCTGTAACTCCAATTACATGGGAGGTATACACAGGAAGATCGCAGTCCAGGCTAACCCAGGCAAAAACACAAGACCTTATTTGAAAAAAAAAAATACGATTAAAGGGCTGGGGTGTGGCTCAAGTGGTGGAGCATCTGCCTAGCAATCCTGAGGCCTTGAGTTCAAACCTCAGTACAGGAAAGGCAGGGAAGGACGGAGGGATGGAGGGAGGAAGAAAGAGAGAGAACGAGAGAGAGAGAGAGAGAGAGAGAGAGAGAAAGGAAGAGAGAGTCAAAGGGCCAAAAGAAAGATGTCCATACCTGAGACTACAAAATAAGCCTTCACTGAGCCTTTATTCCAAGGGACTAATGATCCCAGATGCCCTAGGAATCCAATTAGAAGTGGAGCAGGAGGGACTGAGAGAAGAACAACGACTATATTATATAAAAGGTCTTTCAATGCCCTTTGAATAGGAAAACATCCAAATGTGGGGTGCCTCTTTTTTTTAGAATAAAGAGGTCGTCTGACAATTGAATCCATGCTATCATAATCAGATGATAGAATAGATGGAGTGTTTGAACACGCACAGACAGAATGAGTCATTATGACACACTGCTTTATGTGACACACACCAAAAAAAAAAAAATCAGAAGTTAGTCAAGCCATTGGATAAGTGATAGGGAAAATGGATGGCCAGCCACTGGAACAGCCAGGGAGGATGGAGAACAAATTCACAATGCAGACGCAACCTCATCCTCCCTCTCTGCACCCAGCCATTGGATCGTCAGCTGCTGGCTCAAGGGTTTGCTCTGACGTTTAGAAATATATTCCAGTGTGTACATCAGTGGGAATGAACCAAAACCTTGAAACACACATAGGTACACAAAGTTGCAATCTGTTAAAACCCCACTTGTCATCACGTGTCATAACTGCTTTGAACTTGCAAGACTTTTAGGTTATGTGTTTCTAATAAAAACCTAGCCGGGTGCAGATGGCTCATACCTACAATCCTAGCTGCTCAGGAGGCTGAGACCTGAGGATCACAGTTCAAAGTCAGCCTGGGCAGGAAAGTCCGTGAGACTTTTATCTCCAATTAAGCACCAGAAAACTGGAAGTGGTGCTGTGGCTCAAAATGGTAGAGCACTAGCCTTGAGCTGAAGAGCTCAGGGACAATGCTCAGGCCCAGAGTTCAAGCCCTACAGCCTACCAAAAAAAGAAAGAAGAAACCCCAGAGAATAAACTAGGTAGATCAAAGGTTAGAAAATGAAGAAACTATTTTCGTTTGTGATCCAAACCAGTTCCAAAGGCAAGAACAAGGAAGATTCAACCAATGTTTAAGAGAAGGCAGGATTATAAAGTGAGAGTATACACTGTCTTGCTCAACATCCCCATAAATTATAATGTATAGCATCAGAATTTTAGAACTGAAGTCCTCTTTAAGACTGTACAAACTAGTTGTAGTTTCCAAGGAAATGTGTAAGGAAGCCAGGGCCGCTGGGGGCAGAGGCTTGCCTAACGGGACACGCACTGGGCTCACAGACAAGCGCGCCCACCGCCTGGCTCACATTTTCTCCTCATCCATCTTTCCGCACCACTGAGAACCACCTGACCTTCTAGAAGGTCACTGAGAGCCACTGGGACGGCTACAAATAGACTGCATGGCTACCACTCCTGACATGCAAGTCTGTCAATCAGCCCTGTTGTCATGGTGATCACTCGGGGTACTCCCAGGCTGGTGATCGCCTATGCAAAAGGCAGCCCACCCAGCCAGGAACAAACCTCATTACAACACCGCTGTACAGTGGCAGGCTTACCTGCTCTGCCCGTTCTGGGCTCTAGAATGGAAGTTCAGCTCAACCCGATATGTACCTGAGTCTCACAGTCCTGGAACACAGACTTTGTCTGGGGACTTTAGGGGGGAAAAACCAAAGTGGTTAAGTACACATAATCTGCAAGAAACTAAAACGTGAAGGGCAATGTACATGCACTAACATAAACACACACACACACACACACACACACACACACAACTGTAAGCGACCAATGAGTCTCCGGTGTTGGATTCATTCCCTGGCTGAGAACTAAGGACGCATGGCTGTTTCCATTGTGCCCTTCTTTCTTCGAGTGTCCTTTTCCCCCTCTTCCATCTGTCCTCGCCCCATGCTTAACTCATGTTGTTACACTCCTCCTGTGCACATGTGTGCACGTGTGTGCACGAGTTCCCAGCACCACAGTAATTCAGGTTTGAGTAATTTGAATTACTATTTCCTAATGAGATCTTCTGCCTCTAATGGCAATCTGAATCAAAAACAAAAAGAGAGGAAGAAGAACAGAAAGGAAAGGAAAAGCTCTATAGCTTGCGACACGAAGAAAACGCCATTCTTTAAGCTTTTACTGAAATTCTGTTTGCAAGGAGAAGAGCATAAACGCAGACACACACACCCCCGCCCTGCGGCAGGAACCCCTGCTAGACGCTGCTAGAGTCGGGGTGCCACACCCCAGATTTCACCAGGAGGCGTTCTAAACCCACACAGGTGAGACACGCGCAGCCTAGTTGTGCACACATTTCCTTCTCTCGGGTCGTGCCAGCACCCGGGAGCTGCGGTCCACGCGGCACCCTCCCCACGCGAACAGTCACGCCCCGGATGCAGAGAGGCTCCATGGGGGGAGGGGACAGGGGAGGGGGGCAGCTTGGGCAGCCCTGGTCCTGCTTCTCAGCTAGCCTGTCCTCTCCCTCCTCCCCTGCTCCACGTGCTCTCTTCCACTGTCTCAGACAGAAGAGAGCTCAGTGTTCTATTTGACCCACACTGCTGGTCCTAAATCTGGGGGTGGGGGGGGAATTGTTAATGTGTATGTGATGGTCCTAGGGTTCAAACTCAGGGCCTAGGTGCTGCCTCTTTGGTTCAAGGCTAACACTCTACCACTTGAGCCCCAACGCCACCTCCAGCTTTTGGGTGGTCAATTGGAGATAAGAATCTCAAGGACTTCCCCGCCAGGGCTGACTTCCAACCACGGTCCTCTGACCCGAGCCTCCTCAGTCGCTAGGACCACAGGTGTGAGCCATTGCACCCAATCCTCAATCTCCTCTTCCTCCGAAAGCTTTGAAAACCCACAGCTCCTCAAAAGCGGTGGCAGCTTGCTGTGTGGCCTTGGCCTTCCCTGTTCCCATTTACCTGCACCTCCCATTTCCTGGCACCCTTGCTACCTGACTCCTACCATCACCCCCCTCCCCCACTCCATCCACTGCTCATTCCCAGGACATCAGCAACCAGGAGGAAGGCTCCTGAAGAGCCTTGCTTTCCTAATCACTACGTCCTCTTTCCTGCCGCCATAGCCACCCACCTCCACCGTTGCCTGCAAGACCTCGTGACTGAGCGTAGTCCCTCGGTTACCGTAAGCAACGGCCACACACTGGGTAATTAATAAGGAAGAAAGGCTTCTTCACTCGTGGCTCTCGTGGTGTTCATGTGAAGCGAGTGCTATGTCATCGTAGAGCTGCATCACACCGCAGAGGGGGCGGAGCCAGGAGGCCAGGGCCCAGCTAGGTTTTGTAACAGATGCGATTTCGTTATAACCCCTCAGCCGCGTGCAGCTGTGTGCAGCTGTGCCGCCACACCTACCCAGCCCGGGCTCTCCCCACGCGCGTCCGCCTCAGGCTGCGGCCTTCCGTGGAGGCCAGGGTCTTCCTGCTTTCCAGTCCGCTAACATCACCCACCACCTCGCTTGCAAAGTCCATGCACTTTTCCAATAGCATCCGTGAATGCTCACAGCTAGCCTCACACCTTTGAAAGGCCATTTACGATGAGTCCTAAAAATCATAGATCCCGGAATGCTATTTGAAAAACATCTCTATTTTTTTTTTTTATTATTAAACAGAAGGGTCACAACTACGTAAGTAAGGCAAAGAGCACATTTCCTTTTGGAGAATATCACCCCTTCCCTCACTCCCTCCAAGAAAAACATCTCCAATAATCACCTTTAAATGCAGAATAGAAAGAAGATAAAAGCCACAGGTCTTTGTTCACCTCGCCCCAACCCATCTACTGACGATTCAAGTTCAAATGCATCTCGCCGGAAGGGTGAGAAAGTGCAGCAGTGGAGCTCACTGGACACTGAGGAAAATGAACGCTACAGCTCGTGGGTGGAGACGGGAGGGAGGGACAGGGAGAGAGGGAGGGAACAGAAGACACTGTACAAAAGGAAAAGTGCTCATTGCCTGACTCAAGTAATGATAGTGCCTCTGTACGTCACCTCTATAATAACAATAAAATTAATAAAATTTAAAAAAAATTAAGTGCATCTTCCCTTTCACCACACTCCCTAACCTATCAGTAGTTACCGCTGGTTCCAGCTCCAAAACACATCTGCAGATGACTGCGCTCTTTCCAAGTTCCAGCGACCACCATCTATCTCTCTCCGGTTCTTCCCCCAGGATCTCTGGGTGGGTCCCTCTATACGCCACCATCGCTAGATGTTAGACGCATGCTAGATCATATTGCCCCTGGCTCATACCCTCCCAATTTTATCCTACTTCTGTTCTAACCCTAGGTCCTGTCATCTTCTTCTCTCTCCTTTCATCCACAATAATCCAACCACACCACCTCCCTTTCTGCCAGTGGCTTGAACACACCAAACCCTTTCCCCACCCCCCAGCTTTGCATTCACTAAAACTTGGCGGAACACTTCTCCCTCTCGGCATTAAGTGTAACTGATTTCTTCTTGCCTACTCAGGGAAGTTGTTACTAAACTCCCTCTGGACTGGTCATCCACCCTACTGACCCGCCCCTTGCTACACCCTCACCATGATTTCTAATTACCTTGTCACCTATTTGCTTCCTTCCTCTTGTCTAGGATTGTGTGTATATTTACATATGGTATAAGACATGTTCTTAAATATGAACAAATTGTGGAATGACTAGATTAGGCCAGTTAACACACATGCCTTATCCCACGTTAGCTACAGGTTTTGTACTAGGAACACTAAAATCTCTTCTTTCTGATTTCATGTATGCCATCAATTGTTTCTTACTATATTCAAGCATTCGTGGCATCTTTAATGAATCTGTTATTTCTTAGAAATGTTTGGTTGTTCCTATTTCATAAATTAAGATAAGCATCTGATAATCCAATCAAAAATGTATGAGCACCTAAAATTTTTCCAAGGGCTGACTTTGTGCCATGGTTCCCGGGTCCATTTCTGTTCCCCTCTACAGCTCCTGACGTGAAAAGGTCACCAGTCAAGGACTCCCTGCTGTTCTCCATGAGAGCGGGGAGTCGCAGCCTCGGGGTGAGCAGCCAAACCCTAGCCTGTCTCTTCCAGATTCTCGTGAGTGGAAACCATTCGCCAGAGCCTTGATCTGAGAAGACGTTTGCCATTAGCATAACGAAAGGCAGGATGTATTTAAACCAACGCAAGCAAATATCTAAGTGCTTGTTTATATGCGTTGTCTTTTCTTTTTTTTTTTAATTTTAGGTCCCAGACCGGGTCTCAAACTGGGCATCTGCCGCTTCCGCTCACTGGCTATTGCTCTACCATCCGAGGCCCGCCTCCACCTTGCCCATGCATGTTCGCGCTGTGCAGTAGCATGAGGCCTCTGGGACCCGCGGCTTCCCCGCCTCAAGCCCCGGGTCTGATGGCAGCCAGCCCAGCACTGCCCCTGGTGGCCTCTGAGGATGTGGGGGGCGGGAGCCAGAGCCCCCGGCAGAGTGAATCTTGGACTAACTCGTCCTCGGTTTCCTACGGAGAGACAGCACTCCTTGTTCAGAGAAACAAGGGAGGATGTGCGTTCTGAGGGAGCCTGGGTCGAACCAAACACGGCACAGCTGCTAAGCAATGATACCGTCTGCCTAGTTGTGTGAAACCCATCTTTATAGTAGTAACAAGGTCATACATTCTGGAAGGAAATCAGACTTCTGCATTTTGAATCACAATGGGCACATCCCAAAGGGTGGTGAAGACGCCAATTTCAATAAGGAGGGACTTTGTCGGATTAAAATTCATACACCAATGTGAAACCAAGGGACAGTAAAGGGAGAGGAAGGGTGCGATTTGCGTGCTTGTATTCATTCATTTCTTTATGCACCCTGTTTGTTCGTTCATCCACTGACTAGCTCCTTCACTCCTTCGTTCCTTCGCTCCTCCATTCATTCTCTCAAGTATTTGTTTATGACAGACACAGCATTGCCAACACACATCTGGATTGGACAGCGGAAGGTCAGATCCAGACCCGGGGGCGGGTTATCAGCAGGACTTACGGGGTGTGCACGGCAGCAACTGCCGCAGCAGCCAGTTCTGGGCAGCGCCCACCGCCTTGTCCGTGCAGTGGAGCAGGGCCTCCCGGTGGGCTGAGCTTCTGCCCTGTAGCAGGCTCCTGCCCCAGGGCTGCTCTGCCCCCCCCCGCCCCCCGGGAGCAGCCACTGTGTCACTGTTACAGTCTGCGTAGGCCTCTCCCACAGAACCCGGGATGGAGAAATGCTTCCGGCCTTTGTCCCCAAGCGGACGGTTCTGACAACAGTCGCTTGGGTCCTCAAAGGTGCCAGCAGCCACGCAGCCCAGCCTAGCCACCGCACGCCCATCCCGTTCTAGTTCCCTAGGGCCCCCTCCCTCGCCCCTGCAATGGGTCACCCTCTGAATCTGTCTGCCAGATTCGCCTGTGTCTCTGCAAAGGACACGGGACCGAGATTCTCCTTCAGTAAAAGGATTTTTTTTTAGGTGACAAAAAAACAGAGAAAGAAAGGTTAAGTTTTCAACTATAAGTAACTTTAGAGAGTGCATTTCTAATCCCATGTATATTCTGAAGGACAGCGTGCATCGCAAACGTACTCGCCTGAGACAGAACGCTTCCTGAAGTGTCACACTTTCACGGGGTCACACGCAGGCCCTTCCCACCGCCGGCCGCTTGCCGTGTGGACGCAGAGCTCCCTCGGGGAGGCGGGGAGCCAGGCCCGCCGTGGCGGTGGCTCGCCCGTCACCTGCCCAGATGCATCTCATTGCCTGCGGGCTTCTCTCCGGAGCTCCTGCAAGTCTGCTCTCTCTACACCCCCCCCCCCTGTCATCTTAGGGCTTGAACTCAGTACCTGGGCGCTGTCCCCAAGCCTCTTTGTGCTCAAGGCTAGCACTATCTACCACTTGAGCCACAGCGCCACTTCCAGCTTTTTTTGAGTAGCTTATTGGAAATAAGAGGCGTATGGGGAATTTCCTGCCCACGTTGGCTGCAAACCAGGGTCCTCAGGTCTCGGCCTCCTGAGTAGCTAGGATGACAGCTCTTACAATGAACTGCCCTGGGGCAGCCATCGGCAATGAGAGAGGAAGGGAGGAAGGAATACTTGGCTTGAAAGATTGTTGTTGTTGATGACGAAGAAAAATGTTAGGTGACAGAGATACAAATAGAGAGATACAAATAGCTAGAAATGCATAGTTAATTATACCCTTCCTCTTCGAGCTGGGGTATATCTGATGTGTGTATTCTTCACCATTTTCTGATTCCTCCTGGAATTAAGGGCCAAGGGTAGTGAGTGCCTTGATAGTGGCTTTATTTTTGCTACCTCCCCTACTTTGTCTCACCCCCTAATCTCCCTACTGGTGTTTCCTACATTTTTCAAATAAATTGTCTTGCTCAAGGAAGCTGTCCTGAAGGCTGCGTCCACAGGCACCCATAGGGAGACGGTATTTTTAGTGTAAGAGTTTGCAAAGCCCTGTCATGGATCGTGTGCAACAAGAACACTATTCTCTTCAAAACCAGCTTAGTACTTTCTCTCACTAGTGCTGCACCAGCCAAAATGAGATCTAAAATTGAAGAAGCATTTCACACTTTAATTCACAGACATCTGTAAAAAAAAACAAAAAACAAAAACAAAAACAACTGAGTATGCAAATCTATTCTTAAAATACAAATGTCTAGTGCCTGTGTAGCTTCGGGATAAACTGAGCTAAGTTTGGGGGTTTTTGCTGTTATTTTTTAATTGACATTTGGGGGATTTGGGGTTTTGCTTTATTTTTAGGACTGAGTGATAAATTTTACCCGTGCTCCTTATAAACTGCTTGTTTCAAGGTACTTTTTTCCAAAAAAAAAAAAAAAAAGACACATGAACTCTACTTTCTTCACTGAAGAGCAAATAAAGAATAGCTAAATTGATTTCAACCACTTCCTCAATCTTTTCGTGATAGTCTCTTCAAATGTCAAACTGCTGTCTGAGGTGTGTATTTTTAACATTCCAATATCACACCGCGGCTGCCGAGCCCAGCCTCACTGTGCTCGGCCGAACAGCCGATTTTATGAAAGATAAAATTGAATCAAGGAATTTGCCAGAGGCAAGGAGAGGGAGGAGGCCCGCCTGGCTTGGGATGAAACCTAGCCCAGAGTGAAAAGAAATATACAGCTTCCCTTTTGGAAAGTGTCACATTAAATTAGGCTTTAATGATATCCTCCTCATCACCAGACTGTAAACAACATCCTTCTCTGAATGCTCCTTTCTTCTCTCTTCATCTTGGCTATGACCACAGATTCTCTCAGATCCCAGCAACAAAGAACTTCCGTTCTGAAGCACGCACAGCTACGGCCGGGGAGAGGGGACACAAAGTATAGGCTTCCAAAAGATCAGATCCAAACCCCATGACTGGAGATGGACATGGATGCAAAGAAAAGAGAGAGGCACCGTCAATTACCGCAGAGATGGGACTATCATTTGATTGCTATGGAGAAATCTCCTAAGAAGAAAGTATTTGCCAGACTCTGTGTACCAAGCGTTGTACGAGCTCCTCACAAATCGATACCCAGTCATCTGTGCCCATTCACTAGGCCTCCAAAAGGGGACGATTCGATGTAAAAGCAGACAAAGCAAACCCCAGATTCCGATATGAGGCGGCAAATGGACTCTAAGTGTTCTACCGGGTACCCCAAGAATTGGGGAGGGGGCTGCTGGGGAGCCTGGGGACTTGGGGGTGTGAGATTTACACCCCCACCCCCAATCCTCCTGAGCCCAGCTACTATCCTGCCTCCAGCCACCTACACACACCCCCAAAATTAACTCACAGCAATCTAGAAGAAAAGCCCACCGCCATCCGCTCCCAACACAGCGGATGGCTGTGCGGTGGGAGGAAGTGTCGCCATTGTTGTGTCGTGGGGCGCAGTCCACATCAGGAGGAACGTGGGACCTCGCATGATGCGGGAGATGACCCCGCAGGCCTTCCTGAGGGGGCGAGACCCACCCGAGTCTCCTGAGAAGGAGCTGACAGCAGCTGTGCAGAGGAGCAAAGGGATTCCGCAGTGCTCCTCCTGTGTGTGAAGACCCCTTGAAGGCCTTGTTAGATGACGTAGAAATGGGATACATGAGGGAGAGGGCTCCCACAATCCCATTACCCAGAGAGCTCCCAAGAGCCCATGCAGGGAGGAGAGCCGGGGCGGGGGGGGGGGGTGTTCCTCAGTCCACATCAATCCCTCCCCACTCCCCCAGCTTTTACCACTTGCTGACAAGCAAGAAACACACGTGAGTGGCAGACAAACTAACCTGACCCTGAAGTTCTGGGTATCGTGGAACCTTAAGAACTCAACACAGGACACATTCCAAGTTTACCTTCTTACAAAATCGGAGAAGTAGATAGTGATACTTAAATATGCTTATCTTGCAGCTTAGAGAAGAGCCTGATTTTTATATAATGTCTGGGTGGACATTGAAGTACTTGGTAATTTTTAAATGGAGTAGCGTGTAAGTGTGCAGGTGTCAATGTCTTTGTGGTTTGTGCAGTTTTTCAGGTTGCTTATAAAACAAGGGTCCTTTTGTCACAGCTAAGGCTCTGGAGCATACAAAGCCCACCTACTGAGCAAACATGAGCTGTGTGGGAAGCACACAATTATACAATTGGTGGCATGCTTTCTCCTCTCCTGAGAAATCACTGGGTTTTAATCAACCTGCAATAGCTTACCTATTTCTTTCCTTAGATTTCTTGGCAACTAGATAATGAAGAACTTGTCACATAATTCTCCCTATAATTGCAATTAATTAGTGTGTGGACTACTATGGCCTTAATTATTACATATATGACACATGAGATACATACTACATATCATATACATATATAATCATAGATACATGTCTCCACATCCATATATAAATCAAAATGTCCTGAGGCATGGTAGAAAAGTGTCGCTCAATACCTTGTCACAGTGTTAACATGCAAAGAGGAATCTCCAGTCACCAATGCTGACTGGGATGGCGGAATGCAGAATAACACTTGTATGTTGCCGTCAAAACAAAATTAGAATGCAGTGGCCTTCACCTGGATCATTTGAAAACTATCAGTTGATAATCAAGTTAATTTGGTGGTGAATGGCAAAAGATGAATAGCTACTTACTTTTAATGCTGAATAAAATGAGTAAGCTGGCATTTGAGATGTAAGATAGATCAGCCTTGTAAAGTTATGGAGACAATTCCACGCCGCACTCAGGAAAAAGAGAAGTTTCCCACACTGTCTATAGTCTGATCCCCTCTCTTCTGTCTACTTGAGGAACTTTTAGCTCCTCTCCCGTATACTCGTGTCTGGGTTCATGTTCTGCATCCCAGACTCTGTTTTCTGGGTCGTGTCATTAGGATGCCGCACAGAACATTGGAGGCAGGCAGCCCTGGGCTGGTGTCAGACACAGGTAAAAGCACGACAATGGACCGGTGACCTCAAGTGCAGAAGAACACAGCTGCGCACAGAGAGGACTCAGGTTTCACCTAACTACTGACCTTGAAAAGTGCTCCAGTTAGCCAGGGGCTGGTGGCTCACACCTGTAATCCTAGATAATCAGGCGGCTGAGGTCTGAGGATCACAGTTTAAAATTAGCTCAAACAGAAAAGGCTGTGAGACTCTTACCTCCAATTAACCACTAGAAAACCAGAAGTAGAGCTGTGGCTCAAACTGGTAGAGTACTATAACCTTGAGCGCAAAAGCTCGGGGACAGTGCCCAGGCCCCAAGTTCAAGCCTCACAACAGACCATACATACATACATACATACATACATACATACATACATACATACATACTCCATTTTGTGCCTGGAAAGGCTAAAACTGGAACTACCATATGATTCTGAAGAAAATGAAACTCATGAGTCAGAGACTTCTGACTCCTCTGACTCCTCCATTCCTTGCGCTGCTACCCCAATGGAAACCACCTAAGTGCCCAACAACTGATAAGGGATAAAGATACAGTGTGATTCTATTCAGCCACAAAAAGCACGAACTCCTGTCAGTCATTTGTGTTAGCATGGCTGTGACTGGGGATCATTGCTGTAAAACGACAGAAGCTGATCAAAGAAAGCCAAGGTCTTCATGAGCTTGCTCACTTGTAACCCATAAACATGGGTCTCAGGTCTGAGCCTCCTGGCTCATGCCTTTAGTCCTAGCTACTAAGGAGAAGAGATCAGGAAGGTTGTGGTTTCAAGTCAGTCTGGGAAAATATTAGCAAGACCCTATCTCAATCAATAAATAAGAATGATGGTGCATGGTAGTTGTCCCTGCTGAGGAGGAAACCATAGGTCAGAGTGTTGTCTGAGGCCAGCCCTAGCAAAAATGTGATATAGCAAAAATGCTATCCCAGACCAAAAGTACATAAAGATCAGGGAGTGTAGCTAAAGTAGCAAAAGACCCATGGAGCAGATGAGAAGCTTGGAGCTCAAACCCCAGCAATGATGTTGATGATGATAACGATGAGAGTGATGATGAGAATAATTAAGCTTAATCTCCTAGAAGCTGAAAACAGCGTGTTGGTTACCAGTTACCAGGCGGGCTAAATTTCAGTGACACAGGAGTGCCAGTCTCTAGGGTGCTAACTGCATAACTGAGTGACTAGAGATGATAACTGGGCGGGGGGGGGGGCATTTCACATTTCAGAAGGAAAAAGGATTTTGAAAACTTTTATCATAAGGAAATGAGGGGGCATGGGGATGGATGAGGGAGGAGAGAGAGGGAGTCTGAATGGAAATGAAGCTTTAAGAGCAGAGTCGTGATGTCAGGAGCTGGTTGGTGGGATGCAGGGCAGGGATTGTTGGGCATGCTGGGTTTGTCCACCATCGGCCGTGGTGGGCTGGCGGCCCGAGCAGCTGAGGCCCAGGGCCTCCTCTCTTTCACAGCAGCATCCGAGGTGAGTCCTGTGGGATGGGCAGTGCAACATGCTTGACGGTGGGACCTAAGGTGGAATGACCGTGCCAGAGCCTCGGCCTACGAACAGAGTCCGATGACAGCGTGCTGGGGACCTACAGCCGCTGGACCGATCTTTCCCATGATTGCCATGTGCTGCCTTATGTCTCCTTTCTATGCCAGCCAGTATTTTTCTTTGCCTTGAGGGAATGGAGAGCACCAACAGCATCTAGTTAAATGCCTTCCTCAGAGTAGGTACAGCGTATAAAGTCAAAATTGAATTGAATAAGTAATTTGTACCATGTAAACATCTTCGGTGACCGAGCTGCCAGGTGCAATGGCAAAAAAAAAAAAAAAAATGTTGTCAGCTGCCCTTGAAGCACCTTTAATTTGATCCCCTGGTCTCCGCCATGAGCTCTCTGTGTGGGCCATCATCTTAACAGCAAGGACACAATTCTCTGGGTGTATATATCCTTGAAACAAATTTCCTGTCTGTTATTACAGCCCCACTTCTCTTCCTCCCTGACCCACTAATGGCCTTAGTCATATGCTGCATTTATCATTTTTGATTAGCTCTGAACCTCGCTGGCCTATAGACCATGTACAATTAAACTTTATTGGTTTGGGTAATACTAATTCAGATGTTTTCCCTTATTCAGGTATACATCTGAACTTACTTTTCTGCTACCTCAGAGAAAAGAATTGATAATTAATTCAAACTCCAACCTGGATGGCCATGGCAGGTTTTTTATAGAGATTAGAGAAAAATAAAAACTTTTTTAATTATCACATTCTTTTCACTTTGAAAATCAGGAAAATGGTTGGGTTTCAAGCAGTGAGATCACTAACATCGCTATACGAAACCTGCATATAATGCATATAATGTGGTAGGCTTGGACATATATGTATGCTACCAGCCTATCAATATAGTCAAGGTAATAAATATCACACTTCACACTTGTCACCGCCATCAGTCATCTTGTGCTTATTTGCAAGAGTTAGTTTGCCTGGTTTTTTTTTCTGTGAAAAGAACACTTAATATGAACTCTATGCTCTGACATTTTTCCTAAATTCTTACATTGCGCCTAAAAGTAATGGCCTTAGTCAATACAATACAATCAAGTATTGTATACATACATAATACTGTATACATACAATACGTTCAGTGTATACAGCCTCCTGAGTCGCTACTATTATAAGTGTGAGCCACCGGAGCACAGCTGGTATTTCATTTATTTAAGTCAATCACCTGCTCTCTATAGATTCACTTCTGCATTCACTACTAGCCCTCAGTAGTGTCTTGTTTCACCTGATGAATGTAATCAAATTAAATGTGAGTGCTGCCTAAAACATGTGTTGGCAAAGAGCCTAAGTCAGGTGTGCTGGACAGTGATAAATTAAGTGTGTGGACCAAAGAAAGTGGACGGAGCTAGACTTGTGTCATATCTGCTATCCTTTAACTTGATACAGTAGTGGGCAAAAATAAATAAATGAGTAGCATCAACTAACACTGTAATGGTTCTCTAGACTGCTCAAGAAATCTATATAACTGTCCATTTATTAATTCTACAAATTTAGGGCTGGGAATATGGCCTCGTGGTACAATGCTTGCCTCATAATTCTACAAATTTAAACAACATGGGGTGGTATATAAAGGAGCAGAGCACATAATTCATGACTTCCAGAAAATGCCATTATCAAAAATGATGCTCCCACCTGGGGTCAGTGGCTCATGCCTCTTATCTACTCAGGAGGCTGAGATCTGAGAATCGTGGTTCAAAGCCAGCCTGGGCAGGAAAGTCCTTGAGACTCTTTATCTCCAACTAACCACCAAAAAAATTGGAAGTGCAAGTATGGCTCAAGTTGTAGAGCAACACCTTGAAAAAAGCCAAGGGAGGGTATAAGGCACTCGATTCAAGCCCGAGTACCATCACACACACACACACACACACACACACACACACACACACACACACGCACATATGCAATCAGTGACAAAGCACAACTAAGAACATATTCTTTTTCCACAGGAAACGAACAAATAAAACTTTAAAATTTGTAGCCCCTGAGAGCTTTTCCTAGATGATAAGGTTTACAATCCAGCCACCATTTAGCCACAAGCAACTTCTCAAAAGGCTGAGGATATTTCATAGTGTGACTAGAAATATTTGATAGCTTGGCTGGAAAAGTCATTTCAGGTCTTCCCAGTGACGTCGGCTTATGTAAATGTGCAGACCGAGATAAGAGGAGCTCACATGAATTAAAACTGCTGCTGATTGGACTGCAGAAGCCCCCTCCCCCCTCCGAGTCAGACCTCCCCTCCTCCGTGACTTTGACCTAGCTGCTGGGGCTCTCAGCGCCCCCATGCACTTCTTAAGCCACTGGTTGGGAAAGCTACCCAGGGAGTGAAGAATGCGAGGTGTCACGTGTAGCCACATCTGCTTCACCGGAAAAGACGGTGGACAGAAGATCAAGCAGAGCGCTGGTTTGTGAAATTTTCTGAAATAAGCGACAGAGGTGTTTCTTAGCCTCGTTGCTGTACTACAGCAGCCCGTGTAAAACACAGGCCTCGAGCGGTGCTGCTCGGTGCCCATCTGTCATTGTAGCACTCGGGAAGCCAGAGGCAGGAGGATTGCCAGGTAAAGGCCAGCCGGAACCACATAGCAAAATGCTTCCTCAAAACTGAAACAAACAACAGAAGAGTGGGAGGGGGGCGGCTGGGGGGGTGGGTGGGGAGGGAGCACTTGCCCAGCATGTGCGAAGGCCTTGGTTCCATTCAAAAAAAAAAAGAAAGAAAAACGGGGCTTACCTTTTTTTTGGTATTCCTCCCATTAAAAGTGGGGGCCAGCCAGGTACCTGTGGCCCTGTCTGGAATCCTAGCTACTCAGGGGCTGAGATTGGGGTTCAAAGCCATCCAGGGCAGAAAAGTCCATGAGACTGTTATCCCATCCATGACCTTTAAAAAGACAGAAGTGGGGGCTGGGGATATGGCCTAGTGGCAAGAGTGCCTGCCTCGGATACACGAGGCCCTAGGTTCGATTCCCCAGCACCACATATACAGAAAACGGCCAGAAGCGGCGCTGTGGCTCAAGAGGCAGAGTGCTAGCCTTGAGCAGGAAGAAGCCAGGGACAGTGCTCAGGCCCTGAGTCCAAGGCCCAGGACTGGCCAAAAAAAAAAAAAAAAAAAAAGACAGAAGTGGAGCTGTGGCTCAGGTGCAGCACCAGCTCCTGAGTTCAAGCCCCAGGACCGACACACACACACACACACACACACACACACACACACACACACACGAGGCGGGGCTTACAGGACTTTGAGCCCCCAGATCCTGTCCCTGGACTATCTATGGTGAGCTTCAACCGTGCAGCATAGGGTGGGAACCATTTTTCACTTCTCAGGCGGGGCCATTAAAGGCCATCGTGTGCATGAAGTGGCCCGTTTCCCATGAACCGTCCCCCGTCTGCGGTGGCCTCTGAGAGCCCCAGCGCAGTCCAAGCCCGAGCCCGGTGGAGGGACAGGTGCCTGGCGGACGTTCGACAGAGGGGGCTGGGCCTGCGCGTCCAGCCAGCCCAGCCACGGACGTGGGTCACGGCGGGCACAGTCAGCGAGAGCCGATGCTCTGTGACCTGCTTTACTGTCGCTGTGGAGGGGATGTGCAGAGGGCTTGCAGGTGCATAAGCCAATGAACACCATGCCTGCCGGCAGCGGGCTGGACTACGACCCTCCTGTCTATGCTTCCCCGTGCAGCTGGGATTAAAGGCACAGGCCACCACGCTTAGCTTCTTCCCGTGAGGTGGAGCCTCACAGACATTTCTGCCTGGGCCGGCGTAGAACTGAGATCCACCTGGTCTCAGCTCCCCACGCAGGTGGGCGGCAAGTAGGCACCATCACGCCCAGTGCCCCCTCAGCCTCCCAAGTAGCTAGGACTACAAGCGTGGGCCACAGCGGCCAGACACAGAATGAAATTGCAAGAAGACTTTCCCCGTTCTGCCTGGTCTCTTTATTTTCTTATGCTTGTGGCATAACACACACACACACACACACACACACACACACACACACTTATTTTCCAGGCTTCTTCTTTAAAAATCCAAAGGTATAGCGTTTACGTTATGTGTGAGATTGAACGCACATGCTTGTCTTTCTTTTGCTCTCTTCAGTATGCTAACAATGTGACAGAGAGATTATTTATATGTATCCTCACAAAGACGAGGAGAACACTAGGTGGAGTGGCATCTAGTAGAAGTATCAACAAAATTTTAGTGGCTGAAAACTTTATGGGCAACTATGAACTCAGCGAGAACAGAAGGGGATATAAAAGGCGGTGATTCCCGCCTCAGGTTTCAGACTTACCTGCCTGCGGCACCGCCACCTTGACAGTGGGCGCAGACTGGTATTGAAACGCAGAAATGTGGCTAACAGCATCTCAAAGAATTAAATAGGGGCTGGGGATATGGCCTAGCGGCAAGAGTGCCTGCCTCGTATACATGAAGCCCTTGGTTCAATTCCCCAGCACCACATATACAGAAAATGGCCAGAAGTGGCGCTGTGGCTCAAGTGGCAGAGTGCTAGCCTTGAGCGGGAAGAAGCCAGGGACAGTGCTCAGGCCCTGAGTCCAAGCCCCAGGACTGGCCAAAAAAAAAAAAAAAGAATTAACTAGACTTGCCCAAGGAGAGACAGCATCGGAGAGGCAGCAATGACGCGTAAACTCTGAACGTTTCTTTCTGGGTCTCACTCCATAGTTCACCTTGGCCTCCACCTCCCAGTCCTTCCTCCCACCCACCCCCCCCCGCCTCCAGCTTGCTGGGCTTACAGGAGTGTGTGACCACTCCATGCAACATAGGACTCTTAACGTGAAATTTTATTTTTAACCGGGGTGTATTCTACATTACGGAACTCCTTATTCTAGGCGCTGATCATTGTAACCAAGGAGTGCTTTTGATTTTAGCCAAGTCTCAATCAAAGTACTTTCGTTATTTTTTATGTTGAGGGCACTTCCATTTCCATTGTACTACCACAGGGAAGGACATCAGCTCTCAAACTCTGTGAAATCGGCTAACAATGATCAAATTTGATAGTCTGAGGATCGCTCTTGTACTTTGAAAAACTCTGACTTGTTAAAGGCCTTTAAAATGGAGACTTCAAAAACAATCTGCTGATTGACTTTAAAATATCGATAATAATAATCCCATTGCACGCTATTGTAAGTAACTTTGGTTTAAAAAAAAAAGTCATGTCTTTCCAAACAAAACAAATCCCCCATGAGGACGTGGGCAGGTCCATTCCTAGGCCTCTTTTCCTCTGCCTCAGTTGACCACAGGGCGCTCTGCTTGCTGTGGCAGATTACTGGATGAACCAGAAGAGAAGGACATGGCCTCGCACAGGGCGTGCTCACAGGAAGAGGAGAGCCGCACTGACTTGCGGGGCGTGGCGGCCACTCTGCTCCCACACCAAACGGTGACCCTGGAACCCCAGCCAGGAACGAAGCAGACTGCTCTGTTACACTCGCTCTCATTGGTCTATGTGTGGACCGCGCATCCTTCTGTAGCACAGTGTGGCTTAGTCAGGGTTCTCCAAAGAGAGAGGAGAGGAGGAAGAAGAGGGAGAGGAGAGAGGAGAGAGGGGGAAAGAAGAATGGAGAGGGGAGAGGAGAAACAGAAATGCAGAGAGAGAAAAGGGAAAAGGAGAGGAGGAGAGAAAGGAAGGCATGGGAAAGGGGTGGGGGAGGGGGAGGAGAGAGGGGAGAGAAGAATGAGGGAGGGGAGAGAGAGGAGGGGAGGGGGGAGGAGAACACAGAGAAGAAGAGAGAAGGGGAGAGAACAAAAGAGACAGAGAGAGACTGGAAAGACACAGAGAGACAAAAGGAATAGACCCAGAGAGAAGCGGGGGGAGGGGGGGATTCCTAGGGGAACTGGCTCACATCCCTGAGAAAGGTGGGGCCGGAGACTCTGTGGCCACAGCCAAGCACAAGCCCCAACCCTGGGCAGGCAGCGCCCAGGGCGCTCACGGTGGTTCTGAGTTCGAGACTGCCGACCTGAGGCACTGCACCCCCAACCCAGCGGCAGCCCATACAAGCCAGCAGCCATGCACGATCCACCTGTAATGGATTCTTGCCCACCCCACTGAGCCGTCCGCATCTCCCCTGACGCCACCTTTCACCACGGACCCACGAATCCCACCGCAGCCTGGGACCCACAGCCTGTGACGGTGAATACAAGCGGGCCAATTTTCTAACTTGGGTGTGAAAACTGAGGTGTTTGTCACTGGCAACAAAAAGCGCAAGTTACTCTCTGAATGGCCAGCTCACCTCATTGAATGTGTAAGAATTGTAAATGTCTTCCCGGGGCCAGTTACAAGAACCCCTGTTTGCAGATCGATTGTTCCTTCAAGTAAAAATGGCCTGCCATTATTAACCAGAAAATAATCAAGTAGGTTAGCTGCAGTTCAAGTGCACACCTGCTTTTCTTCAAAACAACAATCACGCTGCAGTAGGAAACCCGGGTCCTTCCGGCACACTTCCCAGCGTGCCGTTGAAAATGTGAAAACGACACTCACGTGGAGGATGAGACTCATTAGTTTTACTGATTTGCAAGGCTATTCTCTTCTCTAACAAGCACAGCAGTTCACAGCTATAATCCCAGCTCCTTGGGAAGGGAGATAAGGAGGAGAGCAAGACTGGTCCACCTCCACAAACAAACCAGGTGAAGTGGTGTGTGCCTGTAATCCGATCCGCATGGGAGGCATAATAGGCAGGAAGATCACGGCTTGAGGAAGGCGTGGGACACAAAAAAGAGAACTAGCTAAAGCACGTGGGGCTGGGGATGTGGCTTGAGTAGAACACCTTGCCCAGCAAGCACAAGGCCGTGAGTTCAAACCTCAGGAGCACCAAGGATGCGCCGGGTGTGGCTGTGGGGAAATGCCTGGGTTTCCACGGCGCCGTCTGATGAGCATCCGTTGTGTTGCAGAGATCAATCCAGTGCACAGAGACGCGCCAAGGGCGCGAGCATCACGGGGAGACAGCTTGCCTCTTAAGATGCCCCCAAAAGTAGCCGTGGGGCGCACGTTGTCCGGGGCTCCTCCTTGGGGACTACGGGGAGGCTGGGACTCCCCCACTTTTCAGCACCAGAGCCCCCCCCCACCCCAGGAACTCAGTGGAAAAGAAGCCATGAGGCCCCCAGCCCAGGACGACTTCGTGTCCACGCCGGCCAGGCCACGCACCATGAGAACGCGGGTGGGCTGGCCACGCCACACCATCAGCTGAAGGTGGAGGGAGGGAAGGGGCTGGATCCGAACCTGCGCCGTCCTTCCTCATAGGATCAAAAAAGAAATCCTGTACAACCCTGGCCGGGCTCCAGAGCCGCTGGCGAAACGCGTGTGGTGGGAGTAACACCGAGGTAGAGAAGGCCCGCAGAGCCGGCGTGCCACGCCGCCGCGTGTCTGTCACACTTCGTCTCCAGAACCTGCCCTTCGCTCTCCGCCCCACGCCTCCCTGCTGAGCCGTCCTCTCCGACTCCCACCCGTCCCCCCCGCGCCGCCCCCGCGCCCGGCATGGGGGGCTCGGTCCCCGCTCCCCGCCCCACGCCTGCGCGGGCGGCGGGGTTTCCGGAGCGCACGGCGGCGCTGCGGGAGGAGCCGCGTGCCGGCCCGGGCCGCCTCCGCTCCCCGCACACAGCAATCGCCGACGGCTCCCTGCAGGGGAGGCCTCGCCTGCTCAGAGGAGGGGCGCGGGGGGCGCGGGGGGGCGCCGAGAAGAGGGACGGGCAAGCGGGGCCGCGCCGCCGTGGGGGAGAGGAATCGGGAGCAGCACCACCGCGAGGCTGGAGCTGTGCGCGCTGCCATGCGTGCCATGCGTGCCGTGCGTGCCGTGCATGTGCCGTGCGTGCCGTGCGTGCCATGTGTGCGCCGTGCGTGCCGTGCGTGCCGTGCGTGCCGTGCATGTGCCGTGCATGTGCCGTGCGTGCCGTGCGTGCCATGCGTGCCGTGCGTGCCGTGCATGTGCCGTGCGTGCCGTGCGTGCCATGTGTGCGCCGTGCGTGCCGTGCGCGTGCCGTGCGTGCCGTGCGCGCTGTGTGTGCGCCGTGCGCGCCGTGCATGTGCCGCGCATGCTGTGCATGTGCCGTGCATGTGCTGTGCGTGCCATGTGTGCATGTGTGCCATGCGTGCCATGCGTGCCATGCATGCCGTGCGTGCCGTACGTGCTGTGCGTGTGCGTGCGTGTGCCATGCGTGCCGTGTGTGCCCTGTGTGCCGTGCATGTGCCGTGCGTGCGCCGTGTGTGCATGCGTACCGTGCGTGTGCGTGCGTGTGCCGTATGTGCCGTGCGTGTGCCATGTGTGCGAGGCACAGAAGCCGAGCCGCGTCTGCCCTGGCATGGACTCCGCCGGCTGCGGTTCCCAGCGCGTGGTAGAGTGGAGCAGGCAGCGGCTGGGGAGCCCCGGTGACCCTCCAGGACACCAAGCCGGTTACACACATACACGCTCATCCCGCGCCCCGCCACGCGCGCTCCGAGCGCCGGGCTTCCGGCGGCCAGGGCACTGGGAAGCGGGCGCCCGCGGGCTGGGAGAGCCGCCCGAACCCGAGCCGCCCGGGCCAGAGCCGCCCGAGCCAGAGCCGCCCGAGCCCGAGCCGCCCGGGCCACAGCCGCCCGAGTCAGGCGACACAAGGCAAACGAGGGCAGCCTCCATCACCACGCAGCGCCCAGGAAACAGGGCGCGGGGACTCGGCGCCTTCCCTAAGACACACACACACGCACACACACACACACGCACATACGCACGCACACACGCACGCACACACGCATGCACATGAGCACAGGCTGGGCTGGGTGGAATGTTAGAATGAGATTTCCAAAGCAACGTCAGTGTAAACCGTGTGAATGGAAAGCTCCATGGGAAGGAACGGCTCTCTGCCGAATCCCACGCAGGAAGGCAGGTGACCCTGCCATCCCCGTGGAGGAAGCCGGCGACTCTGCCATCCCCGTGGAGAAGGCTGGTGACTCTGCCATCACCATGGAGGAAGGCAGTGACTCTGCCATCACCATGGAGGAAGGCGGTGACCCTGCCATCACCATGGAGGAAGGCAGTGACTCTGCCATCACCATGGAGGAAGGCGGTGACTTTGCCATCCCCTCCAGCCCCTGAGTCCAAAGCTACAGCCCTGCCCATTTGAATGAGAAGTATTAGATAGTCTGTTTTTGTTACTGTGATTTTGCGCTGCTCCTGGGGCTTGAACTCGGGGCCTGGGCGCTGTGCTTCAGCTTCTCTGGCTTTCGGGGGTTAGTTCATAGGAGATCAGCGTCTCACGGACTTTGCTTCCCCAGGCTGTTTGTAAACCACAGTCCTCAGAGCTCAGCCTCCTGAGACGCGTGAGCCACGGGTGTCTGGCAAGTACGCTGTCTTTTAAAGGATACACGATGTAAGTTATAATCACCTTGGTCCCATTTTTATTTTTGCATCAATATCTAATTTTGTAACAAAGCTAGGTACTTTCCCTCTTCTTAGCCTATGAGGAAGATGAAGAAAGAAGACTAGGAAAGGAGAGGAGAGGATGCAGGGGGGAGGAGGGGGAGGAAGGGGAGGAAGGGAGGAGGAGGAAGAGGACAGGGCAGGAGGAGAGCATCTCATGAGCAGCAATACACACCCGTCAACACGCTGTAAGCCCCAAGCAGAACTCAAACAGCCGCTGAGAGGGAGGGGCACAGGTGCATGCCGGCGTGCAGCTAGGAGGGGACACTGAGGCAGAGAGCTAAGGATGGAGAGTCACCCATGCCGAGCAGAGAGTGACTCACTCCCGCCCAAACAGAACCAAGCCGGGGGCCCTGCAGCGGGCACGAGCCGGGCACGAGCCAGACACGGCCAGGGCAAAATGAGGCTAAGTGGGAACTGGGAGCCCAAAAGACGGGGCCAGACGGGGCCGAGGAGCACACAGGAGGCCCCCCCCCCCCCGAGAGCCGTGGAGAATGTGAGGCCCCAAGGTGTCATGGTGGGGCCAGGAGTTCTAGCGACGTGGGAATTACCCCGTCGGGGGCTCACTGGGGAGAAGGGGAATGGCCCGCCCTCGGCTCTCAGATGCAGAGGGGAGGAGGAGCTGAAATGGAGAGACTGCTGGAAAGCTCTGGAGACCCAGGAGGTCTCTTCCAAAGACAGGAAAGACAAGTGTGTGTATGTGTGTGTGAGTATGTGTGCATATGTCCGTGTGTGCATGTGTGTTTTGTCATGCATGTGGAGGGTATGTGTGCATGTGTGTATGCATAGGTGTGTGGGTGTGCATATGTCCATAGGTGTGTGTGTGCATGGTGCATGTGTACATGTGTTTTGTGGTGTGTGAGGATATATGTGCATGTAGATATGTGTATGTGTGTGCATGTATGTGTCCAAAGGTGTGTGTACATGTGTGTTTTGTGGCGCATGTATGGGGGTATGTGTGCATGTATGTATGTGTATATATGTATATGTGCGTGTGGATGTGTGCATGTATGTGTCTGTATGTAGGTGTGTACATGTGTGTTTGGTGGTGTTTATTTGTGTGTGCATGTATACATGTGTTTTGTGGTAGATGTATGGGGATATGGGTGCATGTGTGGATGTGTGCATGTATGTGTCTGTATGTAGGTGTGTGTGCATGTGTGTATATGTATGTGTACATGCATGTGTCTGTGCACGTGCACATGTGTTTTGTGGTGCATGTATGGGGGTATGTGTGCGTATGTGTACATATGTATATGTGTGTGGATGTGTGCGTGGATGTGTCTGTATGTAGGTGTGTGCATGTGTACATGTGTGTTTGGTGGTGTTTTCTGTGTGTGCACGTGCACATGTGTTTTGTGGTGCATGTATGCGTCCCATGACGGGCTAGAATAGTCCAGGGATTCCGGCTCACGTGAATCCCAGGATGCAATGGGAGGAGGAGGACTGGAGGCGGGGTGGGGGGTGGGCCTGTGGACTCAGGCGCTGGTGGGCTGTTTGGGGGTGTGGCCTGCGAGCGCAGCCCCCCACCTTCTTGCCCTCGGGGTCTCTGAGCGAGCCCGGCTTGCTCCCCTCTGTGCCTGGCAGCGCTGCCCGGGGCCTTCCGCCGTCCCCCCCCCCGCGGCTCGGAACGGCCAGGCCGGGCGCGGACGAGGCTTCCCTGAGTCCGCCAGGCCAATACCACGCCGGGGTTTCCTTCCCTCCAAGCCCAGGGCAGCTCTGATTCGCAGCACCTGCTCGCTCAAGACTCGAGGCCACGACCACGATGAGCAACACGGGCGAGGCCAAAGGCAAATGGAAGCCATCGGGTCCCTGCGGGCCTCCCAGCATTGACTAAGGCATTTGCAGAACAAATACCCTAGAGGTGGAAGGATGTGAGTTATCTAGAAATGCATCTGTCGTTATCCACACATCCCGTTCGCTTTCCACGGCTTCATTAAGAAACACCAGTCAACCGGACGCAACTGACGCTACCACACCCGGCCCGGTGGCGCGAGCGCCCCGCCATCAAACACGCTAGCCAAGGCTTCGAGTAGGAAGAGCTTCTCACTTTCCACATCCACATCCACGGAGTTACTTTAAGCCCTGCGACCCTCCGTCAGCGGCTGCCCTGGAGAGCCACAAAACCAAGCGGACGCCACGCAGCACCTCGAGCTGTGTCCTCCATCTCCCCGGCCTGGGCACCCAGCCGTCAAGGAGAAATCCACCCCGGATGCCCGCGGCCCAGCCAGGCCCTCTGTCACCGGGAGACATTGTGCGAGTGCATTCGCTATCAGGACGAAGCCGGCCAGGCGCTGCTCACTCCCTCTCGTAATCCTCGGGGGGCTGAGTCCTGAGAATCAAAGTTCAGAACCAGCCTGGGCGGACCAAACCCGGGACTCTCGTCTCCAGTGAACCAGCGACGTGCTGGACTGGAGGCCTGGTTCAAGCGGTAAAGAACCAGCCTCGGGGGGGGGGGGTGAAAAGCTTTGCCCAAGTGACAGCAGAGGCCTTGAGTTCAAGCACCAGGACCAGCACGGGCACACGCACACACGTTCCCCCCACACACACACACACACAATCTAGAAGTTTCTAAATGAAAGAAGCACTGAAGAGACGTCTCAATGTTTTAAACATCTCAAAGTGAAAGAAATGGACCTGGGCCTCGGTCGCTGACTGCCTTCTCTGGAAGGAAACCCTGGTCGCTCACGGCGGATTCCGGGTCGCTAGTTGTCTCCACTGAGGCTCATCAGCCTCCACAAGTCACATCTCGCTCGCAAATGCAGATGCCCGGGCTGGGCTGGCTTGGAACAGCTCAAAGCTTTCTCCAGCCCTGAATCCAGCTCCCAGCGAGCTTCCGCTTCGTCTCCATGACAGGGGCTAACGTGGAAACCTTGACCCTGAATGTCGCTAGGAGCGTAGCCAGATGAATCTATACATTGGTACAAATGATTTTGGAATCGTGTAAGGAAACAAGAGGCCAGCGGTGTGCCAAAGAAATGCAGAATGGCTGGGGTGCGAGGGTGATTTGAACCTTTGCCAATGACCGTGGTGTAAACGCTTCCAGCTTCAAGCAAGCAAGGTGATGGCGCTGAGGCTGAACCTGGGAGGATGTGTGCGAGTCTGACACTCGTGAGCCGGCACGCGCAGGGCCTGCCCGTGCTCCCTCCAAACAGGCCAGCCCCTCCACAAACACCTTCCCTGACCATCCATTCAGTGTCCAAGACCCCAGCGTCCAATCGCGCTTTCAACAGAGCACAGGTGATGGGCGGAGGTGGAGCCGCTCGCTGTCTTCTTCCTCTCACGCCGCTCAAAGCTGCCGCCGATGGTGCTAGAAGGACTCGACGGCTGCTGACTGAAAGAGTGATTGACAAGCCAACACCTCTGGAGACGGAGGACAGCAAGGTCAAGGTCAGCCTTGGCAAGTTATGGAGCCCTGTCTAAAGAAAACACAACGCAACAATGAAAGGGCAGGGGATGGAGCGGCAGAGCACTCGCCGCCCGTGGACCATGTCAGGAAGAAACGTCAGCGTCCTTGAACGTTGACCCACAGAGTCCAGAAGCGGCCATTCTGGCTCTCTTGCCCCTTGACTGTCAGGCCAAGCTCAGACGTCATCTGGAAGGAGAGGAGCTGAGAAAATGCACAGAGTGAACGGCTGATCAGTCCGCAGCGTGCGAGGCTGGGGCCCGCGCTGGGTTTTCTGAGCGCGTTACACCCTGCGGAGGGCTGAGCCGAAGGTCCTCCCCTCCTCGCCGCCTGCCGCGCAGCTCCTCTTGCTTTCCCTGAGAAGCAGACCCTTCACGCCCCGCGACGCTTCCCCGCCGCAGCCCCTGCGAGCGTCAGCATCCGCATCGACGCCTCTTCCGTCTACGGAGCCAACGGGCCAGGAACGCAACTCACCAACAGTGAAACCAGCACCAACGTGCAAACGAGCCCGTGGAGGAAGGGGTGTGTGTGTGTGTGTGTGTGTGTGTAGGCAGGCACATGCACGCACGCCCTGGTACTGGGGCTTGAACTCAGCACCCGGGCTCTGTCTCTGAGCTTCTTCTCTCAAGGCTGGTGCTCTACTACTTGAGCCACACCTTCACTTCCAGTTTGGGCTGGTTCGCTGGAGATAATAAGACTCTCATGGGCTTTTCTGCTGAGGCTGGCTTCCAACCATGATCCTCCGATCTCAGCCTCCAGAATAGCTAGGATTCCAGGCCTGGGCCATGAGCGCTTGGTGTCGGGGGCGGGGGGGAGGGGGAGTGTTTTCAATGTCTGAGTATTTAAATCTGCCGTACTCGAAATCGTTATGTTAGAAATTATTTTAAAGTATGTTGGGCTTAACAGTCCCTAAAAGTATGAGATGAGGGGCTGGGGATATAGCCTAGTGGCAAGAGTGCCTGCCTCGGTATACCCGAGGCCCTAGGTTCGATTCCCCAGCACCACATATACAGAAAACGGCCAGAAGCGGCGCTGTGGCTCAAATGGCAGAGTGCTAGCCTTGAGTGGGATGAAGCCAGGGACAGTGCTCAGGCCCTGAGTCCAAGGCCCAGGACTGGCCAAAAAAAAAAAAAAAAAGTATGAGATGACATAGAATCACTATCGAAGTTATGGTGGCTGGTATTTAAATATTTACGTTATCTAATTAATTTAGGACCTGCAGAAAGAGAGAGAGGACGGGAGGGAGGGAAGAAGAGGAAGGAAGAAGGAAGGAAAGAAGGAAGGGAGGGAGGGAGGGGAGGAGGGAAAGGTGGAGGGGAAGGCAGGGGAGGCAAAGGGAAGGGAAGGGAAAGGAAAGGAAGGAAGGAAGGGAGGGAGGAACTTTCAACTACAACTTTACTTTAAAAAAAACCTTTTTACTTTAAAAAAAAAAAAAAAACCTGTCTCATAGCTGGGTGCTGGTGGCTCACGCCTGTAATCCTAACTACCCAGCAGGCTGAGATCTGAGAATTTCAAGGCCAGCCTGGGCAGGAAAGTCCATGAGACTCCTATGGCCAATTAAAGACCGAAAAGCCAGAAATGGAGCTGTAGCTCAAGTGGCAAAGCACCAGCCTAAGGGACAGTGCCCAAGCCCTGAGTTCAAATCCCAGTACTAGTACCAAAAAGTATTTTTAATCTATCTTCTAAAATGTTTAGGACTTAATCTAACACAGAAGAAAACGCTTCCTTATGGAAACAGGCTTGAAGTAGGGCTGGCAAGAGTGCAGAAGGGAGAAATGGAGACGTAGAAGAAACTGTCTAGCATCCTCATGGATTCGGCCCGGTAGGAGCTTACCTGTTTGGGAGGATTAGTAGAGAAGGAAGCAGATGTTGATTACTTTCATCAGTAAAGAACTCTGAGGCAGAGAGACTCAGTTCACAATTCAAAAACGATTCAAACAAGATGCTTTAAGATATGGTGGCAAAGACGTCCGATGCTTTTTAAGTAACCCAAGGGGTTGGAGGCATGGCGCAGGTGGTAGGGTGCCTGCCAGTGAGCCTAAAGCATCGGACAGAGAGTCTAAGTCACGGTCTGGGACGAAAACACTTCGTAATTCGAGCCAGCAAACCTAGAACTGTGATCCGCCTCTCTCATTTCCCCCTCCGCCCACAGCTTTCTTCTAACCGCTGACCCCATGTCCCCACCAAAGCTTCCACGAGGTAGTGTTTCTAAAAGTGACTTCTAAGAGGGAAAGTCCCCTTAAATACCGGAATTAAATAAATGTTGTCTTATAATGGGCTTAGATATTTGATCGATTCTTTTCTCAAGAGATGGCTTTATCTCCTATACCAGATGGTGAGGCCGACCCCCATTAACACAAATTAAATTGTACATGTCACCCAAATTCTGTCACATAGTTTTATCCCGGCAAAGTAATGAATATTAGCAGTTTCTGCTCAAAAGGAAAACCATCCCCAAAAGATTTTTTTATCCTTCTTAATAAGTATAATGTATAATCAAATCTTAATCCATATAATGTATAATTGCTACATAAATACAATATACACATCTTCTATGAAGTATTTGTTGAAGAAAACCAAACTAAATCCATTATTCTGATTTTTATTTTTGTGGTGCGTGACGTCATTCGTACAATGAGACAGTTGTCGGCCATTAGAGATTCCTTCAAGTATATGAAGAAAATGGATTTCAAGCATTTCATTCATGAAATTCAACAGAAGGAGAATGTTCTCATTTTTAAAAAATTAAGGCAGGTGCTAGTAGCTCATGCTCGCAATGCTTGCTATTCAGGAAGCTGAAGACTAGCTCAGGCAGAAAAGTGAGAGGGACTTCATCTCCAAAATATTCAGCAAAAACAGGAGTGGAGGCATGGTTCAAATGGGAGACCACCAGCTTTGACTGGAAAAGCAAAGCAACAGCTCAAAGTTCAAACTTTAATACTAGCACAAATGATGATGATGATAAATTTTAACCAATCACTACATGGGCAAGGGAGCTAAGAAGACATCTCAGAAGAGGTAAGAATGGTAAAGAAACACATGAGAAATGCTCATCATCCCTGGCCATAAAAGAAATGCAAATCAAAACAACCCTGAAATGTCATCTTACCCCAGCAGATCGGCCAACATTGTGAATCCAAACAATAACAAATGCTTGCAGGGATGTGGGGGGAAGGACCCCTACTGCCCTGTTGGTGGGAATGTAAACTGATACGACCACTTTGGACAGCAGTCTGGAGGTTCCTCAAAGAACTAAACACAGAATTTCCCTACGACCTAGCTATACCACTCCTGGGTATCTGGGTATCTGAACATCAGCCTGAGCCCGGCTATGATAAAGACACCTGCACATCCATGTTCACTGCTACACTAGTCACAACAGCCAAGATATGGAAACAACCCAGATGCCCCACAATAGGTGAGTGGATCCAAAACATGTGGTACCTATATACAGTGGAATTTTACACAGCCACTAGAAAGAATAAGATGATGTCATTTGTAGGGAAATGGATGGACCTAGAACAAATCATGTTAAGTGAGGTAAGCCAAGCTCAGAGTCAAACATGGGCACAAGCTAGATCTAAAACACACTGGGACATGATAATTATACCGGTCTCTAGGCATGCGCACACAGTGAGACCAAAGGAGAAGACTCTTAGGAGAGGAACACAAAGGTGCGATGTCTAAGTGCATCTGATCATTAAAATAATATTTATCGAAATGAACTCCAGGAAATGGAAACAAGGGGGTTCTTTTTTTCCTTTGCTGTTGTTGTTTCTCTTATTTTCGTGTTGTTTGCTCACTGATGTATCGTTGGGGTAAGAGAGGAACAGAAATGTCAGGACAATGGCTGAACAGATGCAGAAGTGGTACTCACTAGACACTATGTTAAAAATGAGCTGTACAACTTGTGGGTGGGGGTGGGAGGGAAAAACTGGGAGGGGGGAAGGAGGAAGGGAGGGAGGAAGGGTGACCTTGTCCCAAAAGAAATGAGCACCTCCACTTCTGCCTTTTTGCTGGTTAACTAGGGATGAGAGTCTGAGAGTTTCCTGCCCGGGTGGGCTTTGAACTGTGATCCTCAGATCTCAGCCTCCTGAGCAGGTAGGATTCTCCACACAGGGCTACAATTTTTGTTTTTTTAAAGTGTGTGTGTGTGTGTGTGTGTGTGTGTGTGTGTGCAATACACAGATACCTATAATGAGGAGGTCACACGCCTTGCAGGACATGGAGAGTGAGGGCGCAGAGGCCCCGCGGCGGAGGCGGGAAGGAGCCGGGCTTCGTCCGGTGCAGAAGGTGTCCTTGCTGGTCAGGGATGAGCCCCCAAAGCGCACAGGAGACACAAGAAGAAAACAACTCTCCCGCGCTGTCCCACCCGGCGGGGATTCTCTCAGGAAAGCCCCTGCGCTAGGGGAAGTTCAAGTTCACTCCTATAAACCCACAAGCAACGGCCCAGCTGGAAGAGGGCTTGGGGGTGGGAGAGGGGGGTGCGGGGGGGGGGGTGAGCCTGTCAGAGGGCAGCGACGGGGCTGAGGGGGGAGTACCTAGTTCGTGGACTAGCTGGTGGCCATCTTGATTTCCCCAGGCAGCCCTCGTGGCGGGCTGGGCAGGTGACCCCCCATGTGACTGGGGCTCGGCCTGGCACAGGTCCCCACACGTCAGAGGAGCAGCCTGACTCGCGGCGTCGAGACCCGGCTGTCTGCGGCCGGCCGAGGCAGCTGGAGGCGCCACCTTGTTTCAGACCTGTTTTCTTCAAACTCTGGTGGAAGCAGCAGCACCTGCCCTCCTCCTCTGCCCGGCCACAGGGTCACGGGGTCACATGGTCACATGGTCACAGAAACTTTCCTGACACAGGCTACTTATGTGTTCATGATACCACTAGTGGTATACACAGTCCACTGATAGTAATAAATTACACATGAACACTTTATTAACATATATACTACTATGTTGTATACTACTCTTCAGAGAATCGGAATCAATGAGACATCTATTAGATGGATATGCAGGGAGAGAAAGATGATAGATAGATAGACAGACAGACAGACAGATAGATAGGTAGATAAATAGGACAGATTAGTAAATTCATGATAGATGTAGGTATGTAAAGGATAAGACACATAGATTAATAAATTATTCATGAACAGATGATCATATATGATAAGTGAGTAGATAAGAAGATGATAGATAAATAAAAGCTAGCCAGATGAATGAATTATATAGTATGAATCACATGATTGCAAAAGCAGCCCCAGGAAAGCAGATGATATAGCTCAAAAGCCTAAAAGCTGGAAGTTGCTTATTGTTCTTTTTGTCTGAGTCTGTGACTCTAGGCTTTTGCTCACTGGCTGGGACTCTACCACCTGTGCCACATCTCCTACCTGTAGCTGACGGGGTTGAGTATCCGATTCCAGCCCAAGTCTGAAGGCCTGAGGGCCAGGCACCCAGGGGCTGAAGGCGGATGGCCCAGGCAGACTTCAGGCAGAGGGAAGCACAAATCCAACCTCCTTCTACCTTTTCACTTGTCTGGGTCCCGAGGAGGGCAGGGGCGCTTTACTTAGGTCAGCTCTAACGCTAGACTCCAGAGAAGCCCGCACAGACACGTCCAGAAACGACAATGGTGCTTCTGAAGCCTGGGACCCTGTGGCCCAGTCCCACTGACATAAAATTAACCCTCACAGCTGATGTTTGTCATCTCCAACTGACTGTCTCTGAAAAGGACATGGAAGAGAAGATTTTTAGAACAAAACTTGCCTGTAATTTTCAGTACAGATGCCTCACTTGTGACTGTCTGGTTTACCACTTTTCCGCTTGACAATGGCGGGGAGCTCTGGGACACCTTGCTTCCCACTCTCAGAACCATCGCTGACACAGGTCAGGTGGGATGGTTTTCCCAGCTGTAGCCTAAGGCGAGTTCTGAGCAGCTCTGAGACCGCTGAGCCTGCTGTCCTGTGGGCCGAGTGCGTAGGGCACATTTCTAATCTACAGTATCTTTCATTCACAATGAGTTTCTGAGAGCTGGATCTCATCCTAAGCCAAGGAGCATCGGCGTTGGCTTTTGTGTTGGAATCTCTCTTCTTGTCTCCCTTTGTATAAATTGGCAGCACACAGGGAGAAATAACTTTTAGAGCAATGCTATATAAGTTATAGTTACTGAAGCCTTCAAGAATATTAATGATAGGGCTGGGGATATAGCCTAGTGGCAAGAGTGCCTGCCTCAGATACACGAGGCCCTAGGTTCGATTCCCCAGCACCACATATACAGAAAACGACCAGAAGCGGCGCTGTGGCTCAAGTGGCAGAGTGCTAGCCTTGAGCGGGAAGAAGCCAGGGACAGTGCTCAGGCCCTGAGTCCAAGGCCTAGGACTGGCCAAAAAAAAAAAAAAAAAATATTAATGATAAACAGTGCTATTGGGCTCATTTCTGTAATCCTAGCTCCTCTAATCTCAGGAGGCTGAGAGCTGAGGATTGCAGTTCAAAGCCAGCCTGGATAGAAAAGTCAGTAAGACTCTTAGTTCCGATTAACCAACAAAAAACTGGAAGTGGAGGTGTGGCTCAAGTGATAGAGACCAACCCTGAATTTTCACTCAAGAGCACAGCCTTGAATGAAAAAGCCAAGCAAGAGCATGAGTCCCTGAGTTTGAGTCCCAGGGCCAGGGCACACGCGCACACACATACACACGCGCACATACACACACACACACACACAATGATAACAATGATATATCCATCAAGTGGTCAGTATGTTAGCAAAGCAATGCCAGTTGTTTAAACTCTGGCACATGCACCTATACTGTGCAAAATTACAGGGGACTGGAGGAATGAAATTGCCAAAGTCCTTACCCAGAAACATACACACATAAAACAAGCTCAAAACAACTCACACCGGGCTTCCTCGGATTTTCCATTTGATGTATACTAACTCAAATAAAGATCACTCTGTGTGAAATTAACAAGCAGAAGCATAGACAAGGAGCGCACTATGAACCCACTTTGAACCGCTACGCTCCGGCGTAGGGAGGAGGCGAGGCTTGAACAGTACATGGCGCGAGCGTTTCTAGAGTGGATACTAGAGTGTTAACGTAAGATCATTTTTCTCTCTGCTTTCCATGAAGGTCGACCTCCGAAAACCTTGAGCCTCGGGTGGGGCATTTAACTTCTCCTCTCACCTCTCGTGCTCATTTGAAGCTCACCTTTGGCTCTGTTACCAAGAACAAAATGTCCAAGAGCAGAAGGGATTGGGAAAACGCCTTTTCAAGGCAACAGAAAACTTCACTTGATAAAATGAACGTAGAGAGAACATGAGAACACTTCAGGCCCATCAGTCCTGAAGTTCTATTTTAGGAAGGATCTAAAGAAAGAATTTGACAAAGGCTCCAAACTAGTCTTTGTGGGAGGATTCACTTTAGCATCACTGAGTAGCTGCAATGACCAACAACGCCGACTGGTTAAGGTTGCAGGCTCATCCACGCAGCGAAACAGCAGAGCGCCCACCCAGACGGAGGACGACAGGTCTGCCGAAATGAAATGTGTTCGCGCGATGTTGTTTCACTCACACATCAAGTTCAAAGGCCGGCGCCGTGGCTCCAGCCTGTAGAAACCTAGCCTCCTGGGAGGCGGAGGTCAGGGGATTGCAGTTTGGGGGCCAACTGGGCCATTCGCAAAGCTCAGCTCCACCCATGGCTGGGCTGCAGAGGGCGCCTGCCATCTGAGCTACGGAAAAGCACGGTGCCTGTCGCCCCCCTGACGAAGCCGCCAATGCGAGGCACAGAGCAGGACCCTAGCGGGACCTCACCAACGCAACAAGGGGCTGCGGCCGAGGCTCACACCCGAGAGCCCTGCGCCCCGAGCAAGAGGCCCTGCCAAAACAATCACCGTAATGAGTGGTTCTTAGCTATAGAACCCGTGGGTCACTTTCCGTCGGGCGCCTTCGTTTCTGAGATCACTTCAAATATGAAAATATGTCGCCATATTATTAAAAAAAAAATTTTTAAAGCCTCCTACCTGGACGCTGCCTGGCTTACAGCGCAGCTAAGGGTTTTCTGATCCATTCCCAGCGCCGTCCGCGTGAACACGCGTGTCTCCTGACGCACGCCGGGCACACTTTCAATCGCGTGACCGTCCACACCGCATTCCGCGCGTTTTCTGTTGCTCTTATTCAACGTGGCCACAACCCCCGTGGCTTAGGACTCCGCGGCTGGGGGGGCGCGAAGCCTGACACGGCCCCTCGGGGCGCTCCCGTCCAGTGAGTGCGCTCTGGGCCAGCGCACGCCTGCGGCTTTTCGGGACCCTGGAGACTTTGTGGGTGCCTTGCTCCGGGGCACCTCCCTTCTTCAGAGGCGGCAAAGCAGAGCCCAGCCCTTCCCGGGTCTCAGCCCTTCACGAGGCTGCCCCCCCCTCCACCCCACCCCCCCCCCCTCGTACGACTTCCACCTGCTTTGCCGTCCTCCAGCGCCGTCCCAGGCGGCGGGCGTTAGGCCGGAGCCCTCGGGCCGCCAGGCTGCCTGCCACGCTGCTGAACCGGGTGCAAACGCCAGGCGGACTTGAGGTCTGCGGGCCGTGGCTGCAAGTACCACCTCCCGCAACAAGGGATCTATAGAACCGTAGCTTGGAGAGAACAGTCCTGCCCTCGCCTTGGTTAACAAGGTTAAGTGGAGCGCCATGGCTGAACTCGAGCGATAGCGTTGTGTGTGAGATAAATAAGCCAGTCTCACGGTGGAGGGGGAGCCGTGCCAGCGAGGACAGGACCTCGGGGGACAGCGGATCTGCCCAGGGACGGGAGGACAGAGCACTCAGCTCCTGCTGGCACCGGGGGGCTCACACCTGTAACTCTAGCTACTCACGAGGCTGAGACCTGAGGATGGAAGTTCAAAGCCAGCTTGGTCAACCAAGTCCACGGAACTCTCCTCTCCATTTAACCACCAAGAAGCTAGAAATGTGGCTGAGGCTCACGTGGCAGAGCACTAGCCTTAAGGGAAAACAAAAGCTCAGGGACAGTGCCTAGGCCCTGAGTTCAAGCCCCGGTACAGACACACACACACATCATCGCCATCATCGCCTTTCTGAGGACAACAGCGGAGTCCTCAAGGACAAATGTTCAATGGGGAATTTCAAAGCAAAGGGATGGCAGCAGCCGTGTATTACAACCACGTATGAGAGGCTCACTGCCCCTCCACGATCACGCGCGCGAGGCGAGCCCAAACCGGATCCTCCAGACCTACGCGTCTCCAAAGAGACCAGCCGAGCCCGCAAGTGAGTAAATCTGGCTCATGGCTTTGATAGGCTGTGCTTGTCCTGTGGCAACAATGTGGAGAATATTTACGACGCCCCACAATGGAGCGAACCATAAAGCTGTCAGCACCAGCGGCCGTGCTAACCTCCGTGGATACACTCATTTTTCTTGAGATCCGACCACCATCCCACCGACCCAGCGGGAGCCGACATTTAAGGCCAAACGACTTTCCCTGGACGTCTTTCTTCAGAGAACACACAGGGTGTGGATCACCGAGACCGGTGGACATTTCCACACACCCCCTTTCCTCCATCAGCCCCCTCCCCTCCCCTCCCCTCCCCCTCCCCTGCGTCCCATGGAGATGTTGGATTTGAGTGGCCTACCCAAAGGAAGGGTCTGCGCCGGTGCACACGGCCTGCTGCCAGCAGATCAGTGCCCCAAACCGGCTGCGTTTATCAGCCACACGGCCACAGAACGACCTCAAAGCCCCCGCAGGGCTGGAAGCCAGGCCCGGAGGACGGGGGGGGGGGGGGGGGGGGCCGGAGATCCCGCTCCACTTTCCATTGTTTTTCCAGCAAAGTGGACAAACTCGATAAGCTACGATCTGGTTTTCCATAAACTTTGCTCACGTGGCCATCTTACCCCAAGGTGGTCAGAAGAGATGGCAAACTCTAATTCCCATGTGAAGATGCAATCTCTCTCTCTCCCTCCTCCTCTCTCCTTCCTCTCTGCTCTCTTACTCCTCTCTCCTCCCTTCCCCTTCCCCTCCCTCCTCCTCTTCTTCTTTTCTCCTTCTCCGCCTCTCTCCCACCATTCATAGGATTACGTCCATTCTGGTCTTGAACTTGCGGTGTGGTCCAAGCCAACCTCAAACTCAAAAAACAACAACAACAAGTGTCGGGACTGGAGGTGTGGACGGCCACACGTAGCTTCCGACACAGTGTGTTTCATCCCACGCTCAAGGGCTCCCCCAGCCCGCAAAGCGCGTTGTGAATAACTAGTGCACACTTGGGGTCAGTGAAAAACTCGTATCACAGAAGTTCCGAGCTAATTGTCTCCGACGATTTCCATCTGGCGCAGGGCGCGTGGCAGTCTCCGGCACGGTGTGACACGATGCGTGGTGACAGGTTGGGGCTGACCGCCTCCCAGGCACGCTTCGCGGGACACGGCCCCCCGGGAAGTGACCTTCCCATGGCTAAGGAAGGTCCTAGAAACATACGCTCCGTGTTATGTTCCTTGACAACCTAGCCAGCAGCTATGGGATGCAGAGTGTGCTTGTCAAGCTATTTTTATTTTTGCCATGTGGCTAATGAGTCAGTGTAGAGAAATACTCCAATATCGTAGTTTAAGAGAAACTCAGCCTGGGTGAAGATCTGGAGGATGAAGGAGAACAATTCTTGGAAAAAGTAATGAGTGTGTCTTCAAAACATTCTTTAACTTGTTTTAACTCCTCAGAGAGATTTTAGGTGTTTCAGAACAACCCAATTGTCTGTGTCCGCAAAACAAATTCATGAAGTTTTCAGTTCATCAATTGCCAGTGTATCAGCTATCTATTGCTGTGTAACAAATCTGCAAGTCTACCGGGGCAGCGTGGTGAACTCAGACCCCATCCCCTGTGGAACTCAAGCTCAGTTCTCAGGATGAGAGGTCAGCCCCGCCACCTGCCACCTAGAACTCTCCCCAGAGCACCTCAGAGCACGGCAGTGACCGAGGACAAGCGAGAGACCGGTAGCACCCCGAACACGCAAGGGTGGTGTTAAGAAGGAGGACGGGGGGAGGAGGGGGAGGGGGGAGGAGGCAGAGGAGGAGGAGGATTGTCAAGACCCCATCTCAACCACAAGCCAGAAAGAGTGGTGCATACTTGCCATCGTCCCAGCGACAGGAGGCGTGGGAGGAAGACCACAGTGAGGGCCAGCCTTGGCAAAACCACAGGATGCTGTCTGAAAAACAGCTAAAAGCAAGGCGGGCCAGGGGCATAACTCAAATGAGAGAGCACCTGCCTAGTGAGCCTAAGACTGAGTTCACCCTCCAGTACATACACACACATATGTGTATAGGTGAATATGTGTGTACATATATACACATATGTGTCAACATATAGCTAATATACCTATATGCAGGCATGTGTTTACTCTCTAATACACATCACCTGTTTTCACGTGCAATGTCTAATGTAATATTTTATATCATTCATATTGATTACATCGCCACCCCTTGCCAGAAAGGCACCTTAAAAAAAAGAAAATGCTCTGTTTTACAGTGCAGTCTCCCAGCCTGCTCAGCAGTGTGCACTCGCGTGAAGGAAGAAAATCAATAGGGGAAACGCAACACAGAAGTCGCTGTCATGGACACCGCGCATCCGTCCTAATGGGCAGTGTTGCAGTTCAGCCCCCGCTGCCCCGTGTCTCCCCTTCCTGGCTGGCGTGCTGAGAACCCACGACCTTCAGCACTGAATGCTTCTCCTCTGCATGCTCACCGCGGACACGGGTGGGTCCAAAGTCAGGAGCTCAGACTGACACTCACCCCCTCCACGTACAACCAAGAGCACACGATTTAGGTTTCCTAATCCAGTAGGACCTTTAATTAAATAATACCCACGTAGCTACTATTTCTCTCTCTTTTTTTTTTGCCAGTCCTAGGGCTGGACTCAGGGCCTGGGTGCTGTCCCTGGGCCTCTTTGTGCTCAAGGCTAATGCTCTACCATTTGAGCCACAGCGCCACTTCCAGCTTTTTCTGAGTATTGTATCAGAGATAAGAGACTCGTGGACTTTCCTGCCTGGGCTGGCTTCAAACCATGATCCTCAGATCTTAGCCCCCTGAGTAGCTAGGATTATAGGTGTGAGCCACCAGTCCCCAGCACTAATATTAATCATCGCTTTTGAATCCTTTCCATGAGCCCGGTTCCCTTCTACAGCACGTGGCACGTGACCTTACACGCACACCCTGGTAGGCAGCCAACCCCTATTGTCTGTGGCTGCCGATATTACCGGCGTTGGTTGTGCACATTTGCAATGAGAGGAAGATGACTCAACGTCTTCAAGGGTCTCTCTTTCTGCCATTGCTCTTCAGATGAAACTGAGCCCACAAAGCAATAAAAGATGTCAACAGAATTACAGAGGAAGTGTGGGGTGACTCGGAGACTTTGAACTCCCTGTGCTGATGAAGGAAATGGCGGTCCGCTTGGAGAGCTGGTTGGCTGATTTCTGCCCAGAGAGATGACGGGTACGGTCACAAAATGTTTTTCACCCCGAAGTTACACACTCTGCTCTCTTCCTTTCAGTCCTTTGGACAGCCACGTAGGAGTGAGAGCTTTTCAGGGCTTTTGCTGGTACAAAATTGACACTGATAGTATATAAAAGGTTCACATGTATGTGCATTATCATTTTCAAAATACTTTAAAGAAGGATAATAAAGGGTACATCATCAGCTCCAATGTTTACTGAGCATCTGCTACATTCAAGGGGCTTTGCTAAGGCTGAAATGTACTTGAAAAATGTTTAAGTTTTATGCTTTGTTAAAAATCTCAATACTTACTCATGGCTTGGTATTTTTTTAATGGAGGCAATATAAGAAAATTGAAATTTAGTCTTTCATAATACCAAGTAATTACATTTGTGTGTCGATAAATGGATAGACAGACAGACAGATAATGTGTTCAACTTTTTGAGTCATTTTCAAATTACTCGAGCAATAAATAGTTATCAGCAGGGGGAATAACCCTGGTGTTTTCTAACTTCTCCCACTGAGACACTTAGAGACAAACTTTATCAGTTTGCATGATATTGAAGGAATATTTTCATATCAAAGGAATAAAGCAGAATAAGTTATCTCAGTGAATCCAGAGAAATAACTCTTCAGGGACATCAAAGATGTTATAGAGAGTATAGAATTAAGAAGAGAAAAGAAAGCTCTCCAAGACCTTCTGGTAAGTTTTCATAGGGAAATGTTTCGCTTAAACACAGGATCTGCTCAAATATTCAAATTCGAAATGGAAGAAGTTGGCCTCTAGGTTCTGATTTGCCATTTAGTACACAAGAAAAAAGTCATCAATTTAAAACTCTATCTAAAGTATTATAAGCCAAAGAATACGAAAAATATAAAAAATAAACAATATATATAAATAAAATATATAATAAAAAATAAAGTTTAAGCCAGTTATTGAGTTCATTCATAAACAGCACCAGAAATCAAAATCCTTCAATGTTCTATAAGCTAAATTACTTTATGGTAGCATAATTTTAGAGCTGGAGGTTTGAATCAGGTGGTAGAGTGCCTGCCTAGCAAGTGCAGGGCCCTGAGTTCAAACCCCAGCACCACCAAAATAAACAAATAGCCTACTTGAAATAAAGATAGTTATGTAAATGTCATATTTATACTTATTTTCATATGTCATATTTTGTCCAATAGACTTTTCTATTCTTTTTGTTGAGGTCATGGTGTCTAATGACCGTGGACCCAAACATCCTCCTGGAATGATTGTTTTTAAACCCAGTCTTGTGATCGAGCCTCCTTGTCTAACATTCTGGCTCAAGATGTCGTCCTTCCACTAGTCTTCAGTAGTACTAAAGCCCCACCCTTAAAATTTTAGCCATCTTGGCAGTGGTGGCTCACACCTCTAACGGCAGCTACTCAGGAGGCTGAGACCTGACAATCGTGGTTCTTTGACACCCTATATCCAATCAACCAGCAAAATGCCTAACTGGAGGCATGGCTCAAATGGGAGAGCACCAGCCACTGAGCCACAACAACAACCACACAAAGCCGGGAGAGGACACGGCCCTGAGTTCAAGCCAAGTATGTACAACAAGAAAATGAAGAGAGAGCTAGGAAGCACTTACCCCCACCGTATTAGACCTAAGCACTGAGTGATCGTTTCCTAAGCAAGTCCTTCCTGAGGTTATCGAAGGGCTTTACAAGATGGAAATGAACTTGCTGGGCAGTGGGGCGAAAGAGGGCAGCTGGGGGTCAGCGGGCGCCGGCCCGGGCTGGGAGCTGGCAGCTGGGCCCCGAGGCGGGGCAGAGGCACTGTCCAGCTCCAGCCCTGGCTCGACGTGGGTGGTGTGGGCACCCGCAGGGCACGCGGGATGCAGGACACGCAACTCCACATGACTGAGGCTCTCTAATTCGACACGCGTGTTGGAGGCACGGGACAAGGAGTTGTGTGTCTCGTGGACAGTTTTCCTCTCCTCAGGGCACGCTCTGCCTGCCCTCCATAGCACACACCCAGGGGAAGCAGCCAAAGCGCTGCAGAATCGCACCCCCTCTCTCCAGTTCAACCCTCAGCCGTTCTTTTCCAATAAATATTCATGGGCTGGGAGTATGGCCTAGTGGCAAGAGTGCTCGCCTCATATACATGAAGCCCTGGGTTCGATTCCCCAGCACCACATATATAGAAAATGGCCAGAAGTGGCGCTGTGGCTCAGGTGGTAGAGTGCTAGCCTTGAGCAAAAAAAGAAGCCAGGGACAGTGCTCAGGCCCTGAGTTCAAGTCCCGGGACTGGCAAAAAAAAAAAAACAACGAATAAATATTGATGGATGCCATCGCAGAAAGACTCTTACCGCTTCCCAACAGACTCCCTTGCTTATGTCGATTTCCACTCCAGAACATGTCCAGAAGTCCAGGCTGTGGGGATGGAAGAAAGATCTGGAAGCATTTCCCACTCGCCACGCAGCTCCTACACGCTGAGGCCACGGCAGGTGGCTCTGCTTCGCCTTGTCCCCTGCCCCCCCTCCCCTCCCAGCCCGGCCCTCGCCCGGCTGGCGAACTGAGACCGTGCGCGGCAGGTGTCATGGAAGTCAGTTGAGTAGCTAAGTTGGTGTGGGCCGGTGTTAGCAGAAGCAAGGCGCTCCTGATCCACCAGCCATCACCCAAGAGAACGGCCTCCACCGGCACCTACTAACTGCCTGCCCCTCTCCTGCCCGGCCTATCCCAAAGCCACTTCCCTGCAGAAGGCCAACAAAACTCTACCTTGAGAATCAGGCGAACACAGCAGAAGCCGTTCCCCATCCCTTGAGTTCACCTCCTCAGCAGCCTGCCAGGGCCCCGTTCCTCTGGGCATGGCTTGTCCCTCGTACCCCAGCCAAGAAGGCTAGCCTTTCCTCAGCACTGACTCCGTTTCCAAGCTTTACACCAACCCTGTGAGCGAAAAAAAAAAAAATTTAATCACTGCTCATCTTCCAAGGATGTTTCTTTCTTGCTAATTTTCTTCTGGTAAAACAATGGTTAACAAAAGAAACTTAAGAGATGGCTTCCTCTCCACCTCTTCAGCAGAATATATCCACTGCAACCCAGAAAAAAAATTCATATTTTTAAAATCAATGTACTGATTCCTGCTCTCAGAAAATCCTCAAGCAGTGTGATGTCATTAGCAGTGAGGAAGGGTGGGATCATTCTAATAATAATAATTAGAATGCCAATCACGCAAAGGGTCTGCATTCTTTGGTGAGTAGGATGACTATCCCTGAATATCTCACTCACTTGCTTTCCTTTCCTATCTGCTTCCTAAAATTACAAGAAATGGTTTGAGAGAAGTAGAGAAAGTTAGGCATAACCTGTCACTTATTGTTCCTCTGCTACATCCCATAGCGAGCCATCATTAAGAATATGCCATTAATAACATGGCAATTATTAATGATTATAGTCATTTGGGTGTTAATTTTGTAGGTATTTGTATTTCCATTTCAATTTTACCGCCCCCCCCCCGCGTGGATGAATTTGCATAGGAAAACAGTGATGGATCAAAAGAAAAACATACATACCTTTGTCCAAAAAGAACTCTTGTCGGGCACTGGTGGCCCACGAGTGTAATCCCAGCTACTCGTGAGGCTGAGAACTAGAGGACTGCAGTTCGAAGCCAGCCAAGCAGAAAAGTCTGAGACTCCGTCTCCAAAGTAGCCGGAATAAAAGCAAGTGGCTCAAGTGGTAGAGTGCCAGCCTAGCAAACATGAGGTCCCCCCCCCCAAAAGAATCCCACTTTGGTAGTACCACGATACGTAAGATAAATAAATGTGCAGCTGTTCTGATTTAAAGCTGGGCAGAGGATGACGTGTCCGTTGGCGCCCCTCGGTGACACCAAAGACAGAGAGGCCCATGGCTCCACGCTGGTGATGTGAACACCAGGTGACTGGCCATCGATAACCCAGTGGGATGGCGGGATGAATGGGATGTGGACTAAGTGACAAGTGGTCACGGCAGCTGGAATGCTCCTCAAACAATGGGATAAAAATCCAAGTCTTTCAGCCAGGCGTCCGTGGCTCACGCCTGTAACCTTAGCTACTCAGGAGGCCGAGATCTGAAGATCGCTGTTCAGAACCAGCCCGAGCAGAGATGGCTGTAACACTCTCATCTCCGGTTAACTAGAAAAAGCCAGAAGTGGAGGTGTGGCTCAAACGGTACAGTGCCCACCTTGACTAAAAAAAACTAAGCAAGAGTGAGTGGTGAGTTCAAGCTCCACTAACAACTCAAAAAATAAATATTAAATATTTTAACTAACAAAGAAGACTGATTTAACAATTCACCAGATGACTGCTGCCAACAGAGTAGAGATCGGGAAGAGAATACTACCTTTGGTAAACTGCAATGCTCTAAGCTGGCCCTGATGACTCAGCCCTGTAATCCTAGCAACTCTGGAGGCTGGGAGCTGAAGATTGAGGTTCAAGTCCAGCCTGGGCAGGAAAGTCTGTGAAACCCTTATCTCCAATTAACCACCAAAAAGCCAGAAGTGGAGCTGTAGCTGCACTGGTGAGGCACTAGTCTCAAGTGAAAGCACTCAGGACAGGACCCTGGCCCTGAGTTCAAGCCCCAGGACCAGCACACACACGCATGCACACACACACACACACACACACACACAGAGTTATATGTTTTAAGTCATTAAAGACTAAGTTTCTCTTTTCCTATGAAAGAAAAATGGACAAATATTTAAATAAGGGTCTTTTTCCATTTGCCACTAAAATGCTGTTATACTTGTACACACTTTTGCACACACATACACAATGTCTCTCATACCTGTGGCCTTATGCCCCATCATCTTTTCAGGGGATCAAACTGGGTATGCCCATTTGATTGTGTTGTAACAGAGAAGAAAATAAAACCCTGAAACAATCAAGTTCCATTATTTAAGAAAGGTGCTATTAATTTACCCTATTTCATGATCCTCCTACTCAAACACACAGTCATTACCACATCACTTCAAGGAGTTACCAGAAGAATACATTTCACATGCAAGCACTTTACCAACCCTTAACCCCATCTCACGAATGGACCAGGAAAAAACTACTTAGCAGGGAAGAGTGTGGTCCACTGGAGTCCTTGGCAGAAGTCAGCAGATTTTTTTTTCTCAAATTTTTATTATCAAACTGACGTACAGAGAGGTTACAGTATCATACGTTGGGCATTGGATACATTTCTTGTACTGTTTGTTGCCTTGTCCCTCATGCCCCCCTCCCTCCCCCCCTTTCCCTACCCCCCCCAGGTGTTCAGTTCACTTACACCAAACAGTTTTGCAAGTATTGCTTTTGTAGTTATTTCTCTTTTTTTACCCTGTGTCTCTCGAATTTGGTATTCCCTTTGAATTTCCTACTTCCAATACCAGTAAACACGTTTTCCAATATACTCAGATAAGATTACAGAGATAGTGTAGGTACAAACATAGGAAGGTGATACAAAACATCATCAATAATAGAAACTACACATACACATAGGACGTTGAAAGTAGTTACAACTGTGATATATCACTTGTTTCCATAACATGGAGTTCATTTCACTTAGCATCATCTTATTTGTTTCTAAGTGTATAGCTATTGGGCCTTGTGATGCTCTGCTATGGCTTGCCTAAACCTGTACTAATTATTCCCAATAAGGGAGACCATAGAGTCCATGTTTCTTTTGGTCTGGCTCACTTCACTTAGTATAACTTTTTCCAAGTCCTTCCATTTCCTTACAAATGGAACAATATCATTCTTTCTGATAGAGGCATAAAATTCCATTGTGTAAATGTACCACATTTTCCTGATCCATTCATCTATGGAGGGGCATCTGGGTTGGTTCCAGCTTCTCGCTATGACAAATTGTGCTGCGATGAACATTGTTGTGCTGGTGGCATTACTGTGATTTTGTTTGTGGGCTTTTGGGTAGATACCCAACAGTGGGGCTGCTGGGTCATAGGGGAGTTCTATATTGAGCCTTCTGAGGAATCTCCATACTGCTTGCCAGAGTGGCTGAACCAGTTTACATTCCCACCAACAATGAAGCAGATTTTTTTTAAAATGAATAAAGTTGTGAGCTTAGTATCCTTCCTTCTTTCTTTTCTAAGACGTTTTATTTCTCTAAACGATGTAGTCAGCGCTGGGAGGCGGTGTCACCAGGTCCCCTGGCTGCCCCTCTTCTGCAACCTGGGGGGGGGGCTCCCCCACCCCCACCCCCACCCCCACCCCCAGGGCTGAACAGGCCGTGTGCACAGAGAAGGCAGCCGGCTACGCTCCCTGCTTCTCCGTTTTACAGAGCAGCCGTTCCCACGCACTGACGGTAAGAGGGCGGATGAGGAGAAACACTTCCTTCTTCTCTTAACCTTGCTTGGACGGTGGGAAGGCACAGCCGTCGTGAATTCTAAATTACGATTGCAAGCGCGGTTGGGCTGAGGTGAGGCTGGGTCTTCCTCGCACAGAAGCCGGGGGCTGGCCGTGCTGGCCCCGCGTCCACGCGCTTCGCAGGTTAATCTCTAGACGATTCTGCTGAGGGGTTTACCTTCTTGACCCCAATAGAAAATTCCATCCCAGAGGAAATAGACTCTGGCTACACAATCAACACCTGAAATGGAGAGCTTCACTTTCCCTAACAAGGTGATAATTGAACTGTAAGTGCTCAATGTATGCAGCTGTTCAGGTAATTACTTGTGCCTGTGTGCATGCGTGTGTGTGTGTGTGTGTGTGTGTGTGTGTGCACGCACAGTGTAGTACTGGGGTTTCTTTAGCTTGGGGCCTCGCACTATTGCTTAGCTGTTTGGCTCACAGCTGGCACTCTGCCACTTGAGCCACACCTCTGCTTCTGGCTTTTTACGTGGAGTTAAAGTCTCTCAGGTGTTTCCGCCCAGGCTGGCTTTGAACCGGATCCTCCGTTCTCAGCTTTGTAAGTAGTTAGGATGACACATGTGAACCACTGATGCCCAGTCCCAGTTAATCAATCGTAAAGATTCATTTCTTTCTTTAGTTCTATGATAATATACTAGAAGGGAAAGAAAATCAAAACTATCAAGTTCCAGCTTTTATTCCTTTACTTTCCTGGAAAAAGCATTTAAAAATGTTACACGTTCAAACGGAAGCGTCTTCAGGTAAAACTCACCCATCCCCTGTGCAGAATTTGGTGTCTCGTGCCTGGGCCACGGAGGAGACAGTGGAGAAAGAGGAATGCGTTCTGGAAGGAACTTCCCGGCAGGAGGACTTGCTGGAAAAATCCTCTCTCTGTTTTCTTGACCTCTCCTCACTCCGTCCTGCGGCCTTGGCGGGCCTCTATTGCTAAACTGCCCCGGTTCAGAGAGAAGGTTCAGGTTGGAGAGAGAAACTTGGTTTCACCTTACTCTCACATTGCACTGTTAATGCTTTCAAGGTTGTTTCTCTAACATATTTACATGTAACGTAAGTCAACCCAAGGAGGCTTACATTTCTCACCACCACCCCATGTCCTTTCCACACCCGCTCTAATCACGCCCAGCACGTGACACCGGCCCTGTAAGGTTCCAAACCATGAAGAGTACAGTGTCCCTGCCCTCTAGGAACTAATCATCTGGGGTTGCGTGAAGAGGCAGGGAATCACTGTGAAGAGACACACGCTGCGAAGTGACAGATCTACAGATAGGATGGGTGAGGACTCTGAGAGCAATAGAAAGAAAAGAGCCGTGCAAGCAGGAGTCAGGTCGCACGCCTGGCCGCTAGATCTCTACAATCAAGCGGGGGGGGGGGGGGGGGGGGGGGGACAGCCACGGCACAGTGTAAGCGTTCATGTTTACGGGGATGCCACTAAATCACCAAGTTGTTGAATTCCTTAATTACGTTCTTCATCTATAAAAGTCAAAAAAGTAAGTCGTATGGTTTCCTCGGGGTCACAACACCCTGCCACGAGATTGACATCGCATCGTATTTTCAGGCCGTTTTCACCTTTCTGAAAGCGCCACTTGTCTGGACTGCCTCATTCTCCCGAGACTCTCGGGAGTCGCTGGGCGGGACTGTGAACTTCTATCGTTTTGACTTTGCACCTCACTTTGAGGCGCATAGCTTGAACTCCGTTCTTCCTGCCTTTTCACTAGTGGCAGTCAACTGTAAGACAGGGTTTCTTTCTGACACACTCAGGTGGACTATATGGTGGACCTGGGTCAGACGCCCCACTCCGTCCCCTCCCCCCGCCGCCACGATCATCCCATCTCAGCAGGCCTCCCAATCCCCTCGCTCACCTCCGCCCTCCCTCCAACACCCCCTCCCTCACAGTCTACACGCATGCTCGTGCTCCAAGGGCTTTAACCCCGGTGCCCCATGTGTGCACGGAGTATTTTAACCAGCTGCCCCCCCCCCCCCGGCTTGCTCTCACTTTCCCCACTCGTCCCAGCTGCTTTTCAGCTCTGGGTGAGTTTCTTCTCACCATTTTCCTTCACAGATGCAAACTACTTTTACACGGTGCTTTGACTTTCTCTTTTCTTTCCCCTCCCAGCCCCTCAAATAGGCCCATAATTACAAACCGTGTGTGTGTGTGTGTGTGTGTGTGTGTGTGTGTGTGTCTGTGTGCACGTACGCATGCATGCATGTGTATACTGAGAATTGAACTAGGGACCTCACACTCTCACTTGACTTCTTTACACAAGGCAAACACTCTACCACTTGAGCCACGTGTCAGCTTCCAACTTGTTGCTGGTTAATTAGAGGTAAGAGTCTCACAGACTTTTCTGCCCGGGCTAGCTCCACACTGTGATCCTCAGGTCTCCACCTCCTGAGTAGCTAGGGTTACAGACATGAGCTACCAGTATCGCTGATTTTTCTATTATCCTTTATATATATATATATATATTTTTTTTTTCATTATCTTTAAAGAGTTGTACAAAGGAGGTGCCGTATAACTCACTAAAGTGCATCTTGGTCAGTGTCACCCCTTCAACATTCTCACCTCTCCCTCGACTTAGCCCTTCCCTTTCTTTTCTTCATTTTGTAGTATGCACAATGAATTCTTTTTTTTTTTTTTTTTTTTTGGCCAGTCCTGGGCCTTGGACTCAGGGCCTGAGCACTGTCCCTGGCTCCTTTTTGCTCAAGGCTAGCACTCTGCCACTTGAGCCACAGCGCCACTTCTGGCCGTTTTCTGTATATGTGGTGCTGGGGAATCGAACCTAGGGCCTCGTGTATCCGAGGCAGGCACTCTTGCCACTAGGCTATATCCCCAGCCCGCACAATGAATTCTTGACTGCATTCTTTCCCCTTCCCCCATTCATTTGTCCCATCCCACCTAGAAGAGCAAATAGGTAATCGCTGTTCTTCTGAACCTGTAACTTTCGTCCTGCTAAACTTCAATTAACACGAGCATCTCCAATTCCATGCGAATGGCATCATTTCACTCTTCTCTATGGCTGAACGATACTCCGTTGTGTGTACATGCCACGTCTTCTTGACCCATTCATCAGTTGTAGGGCATCTGGGCTATTTCCACAGCTTGACTGTTGTGAATAGTGCAGGAGTGTACATGCAAGTGCAAATCCCCCTATTGTATCCTGACTTGTATTCCTTCAAATACATTCCCCAATGTGGTATCACTAGAACGCATGGTACTTCTATGTTCAACGTTGTTTTTTTTTTCCATTCCTAGGTCTTGAGCTCAGGACCTGGGCGCTGGCCCTTAGCCACCCAGCTTCTTCAGGGAATGGATTCCTTGGGACACGGCCTCCCTTCCTTGGCCCTCAAGTATCAACCCACATTGCAAAGTCCAATTCTTCCTCAGACCTCCTCCTCCTCCTCCACACTCCTCCAGTGTCCTGTCCTGTTTCACTGTGTCAGAGGTCATGGTAACCACACAACAATCTAAAGAGATTAAAGCAATTCCTTATCCTCCTTTGACGGATGAGGAAACTGAGGCACGTAGCACCTCACGGCCCATGCAGGTCAGCTCCAGAGCCCACGGCCTCTCCTCCCCACGTGCAGCTCCAGGGGCTGCTGGGAACGGAGGAATGAAGGAAAATGCACACGCAGACTCCTCCGTGGCTCTTTGCCCCAAGTCTTCTTATGTTTCTCTCACTCATGTCTACTTGAGGAGCAATCGTTTTTTAGCAATTAAATTTTATTGCAGCTCTGCACATCATTCCGTGTAACTTTTCATAGCAGCAATGTTCTCTTCTTGCATTTATATTTCATCGGTTTATGTAATGTTTAAATAAATTATATCATTTCAGGTGCAACCCAGCATGCAAGAACAGATTTGGGGGAGACACAATGCTCTCTGTAATCAGACAGCTCAAATGGGGAAAGCAAAATACGTCCCAGCTGGTGATGGAGTCGTCATCTACCCTGAGTGTGCAGTCGGCACAGCCATCAGCCTTACGTGCAGGCAGAGTCGCGAGGGAAAGAAGAATGGCGCGGAGACGGGAGTGGGGCTGGGAGAGAGCCTGGAGCATGAAGGCGAAGGCCTGCAGTGACCGCGGCTTCCACGCATCCGGAGGCCGGAAACGCTCCCCTCACTCCCATTGCTATTCGCTCCTTTGTTGCTATTTCATCCCTGTGTTCCGTGTCCCTGTTTGTTCCCTTCGCTCCCCAGTCCCGTTTACGTCCACTCCGCCCGTGGCTGAGCCACCTGTAATGGATTTCCTCTGGCACAGTTCCATCTCGGGCAGCACGAAGCCCACGCGAGATGCATTCATTCTGCAAATGTGCAACTCAGACGTCCCTGTCTATTCCTATAGGTTACTAGCGGTCATAATTATGACGTAAGCACTTCATTCTGTGCTTACAAATGTACGATCACCATCACATTTCTGTGTCATTCTGGTCTCATGACGGCCCCCCTCCAGTCTGGTGGATCTCCTAAGGGGATTACATGTTTACCGACCTCTCCCCAAGTCTTGTCCTCCCAGACCCCGGGTCCTGTCTGGGTTACTTGTAGTGAGTGTCCTCTGAATCAGAATTGTATATCCTTGTATTTGTGCATCAGGAATAGCCGTGTGATTTGTGGAATAGGATGAACAGACAGACTCCCAGGGAGAAACCGTGAAAGCCAGGTAACGGACCCCACAGGTTTTCTTTCCTAAGTCATAGGACACGCAATGCCTCGGGCCAAGCTCGCTCTGGCTCAGCACCTTAAACACTCTGCCTCTCAGGTTGCTCTCTCACGGCCTCTCAGAGCGAGCCGACACAGATCTGACCACAAGTCAAGAACTCAAGTCTTGGCCGGTCCTGGTGGTTCACTCCTGTAATCCTAGCTACTCGTGAGGCTGAGCTATGAGGACCAAGGTTCAAGGCCATTTCAGGCAGATAAACTGAGGAGATTCTTTCTTATCAGCAATTAAACAGCAAACAAAAACCTGAAGTGGAGCTGTGGTTCAAGGGGTTAGAGTATCAGACTTGAGTGAAAAAGCCACGTAAGAACACAAGGCCTTGCGTTACAGACCCAATGCCAGCACGGAAAAATTAATTCATTAACTAAAACCTTATTTTTCCACCAGTAAGATCTAGAAGTACGTGATGCCTCTGTGTCACCTGGTCCATCCCGATGTATTTCAGAGATGCGACTATGATGGCGTTTGACAATGGGTGGATAGATGGGTGGATGGTCAGTGTGATATCACAGAAAAGCCTGGGCCCTCCGTAGGACTTCAAGGGCAATTATTCCCCGAACTTCCAGATTTGCCCTCCCCTCATAGTGACAATATTAAGTTACCTGCGTTAGGATGGGATGAGCTCTGCTTGCTGCTTTTCTACTTTATCAATATGCTGTAAGAATTGCTAAGCCAATATTTTATGAGATGTCCAAAATTCTACCTACAAAACGGGCAGTAAATCTTGCAAAGGAGGAGTTGGGTCTCCCTTAGAACTTAAGAGGCACACTTACATTATTTTGTCAATAAGAGTATAAAAGTAGGGAAGGATATCTGTGTCATAATTTGAAGTGAAGCCGAATTTGCTCACACCTCTGCTTTCCAGGATCAATACAGACAGCGTCGATGGAGGGCGATGATTTAGCTAAGCCTGCTCTCCCTCTCGATCGCTCATTTCAAATTTCCCCCTTTTCTTGATTTATTCCCAGGCTGGCCAAATGAAACATCTCTATAAGATAACTAGGGCTGGGGATATAGCCTAGTGGCAAGAGTGCCTGCCTCAGATACACGAGGCCCTAGGTTCGATTCCCCAGCACCACATATACAGAAAACGGCCAGAAGCGGCGCTGTGGCTCAAGTGGCAGAGTGCTAGCCTTGAGCGGGAAGAAGCCAGGGACAGTGCTCAGGCCCTGAGTCCAAGGCCCAGGACTGGCCAAAAAAAAAAAAAAAAAGATAACTAGCACCTTAAGTTCTCTAGCAGACGAGGAAGATGAAAGAAGCTGGCACTCCGGAGGGCTTTTGCGATTTCAGAATTGTCCATTTGAAGGCTCAGCACCGTGAGAGGTAGCCGCGGGCTCCCATCTGCACGCATCGATGGCTGTAGAAGCAGAGGAGACTTCTGGAAGGCCTCCAAGACAGGTGAACACGGGTAAAGAAGTTTAGCACCATCAAGGCCGGGGCACGGGCCTCCAGGCCAGAGCCAAGGCCAAGGGAGAAGGTGACGCCCAAGTTCCGAGTTCACCAGCTATGGTGCCTCGGCAGCAGGGCCTGAGGCAGCCGTAACATGCTGACATAAAAGGTGAGCTGGGGCAGGAAAGCCGGACACTGAGATGAGGGTTTGGAAGGCTCTGCGGGAGTCAGGAGAGAGCTTGGTGGATAGGCCACCAAGGACACGTACTGTGATGCCAAAGCTGAGACTTAGTTAAGCACCTTGAAAAGACACTAAAAAAAAAAAAAAAAATTCCACAGCCATCTCAATAGAGATAACCAAACCCCAAACACAATCCTCTTGCGACAGAGTCGGTAAGAAGCACGAAGCCATTTGCCACCTGTCACGTCCGTGGGGAAGGCTCTTGGCATGTGTTAGTTAAGAGAACTGCTGTGGGGTGCTGGTGGCTCACGCCTGTACTCCTAGCTACTCAGGAGGCTGAAATCTGAGGACTGTGGTTCAAAGCCAGCCCAGACAGGAAAGCTCATCAGTCCCCTATCTCCAATTAACTACCAGAAAAGCTAAGCGTGAAGCTGTGGTTCAAGAAGTAGAGTCCTATCTCTGAGCACAAATGCTGAGGGATAGCGCCCAGGCCCTGAGTTCAAGCCCCAGGACCAGCACCAAATGAAAGAGAGACAGAGACAGAGAATTGCCTTTCAGAGGCAAAAGGCAATGAACAAGTAGAGGGTGCGGGACTTTTGAATATTATGAATTCTCTTAGTAGAAGTTGGGCTCTGGTCCTAGAGATTTGGTTTGAAAGGGAAAAACCTTTAAAAGACTAGCAACAATCTCTGGAAAATCTCTCCCCCCACAGACTTACTCTGTATCCAGAAAGAGATCTTGAAAGATCTCCCTATAAGTCCCCAGGTCCTGGCCCTCAAGTTTAGCCCATGAGCGTTGCTAGAGAGACGACACACCAACGCCCAGCCCCAAACCAGGCCACATCCTTCTGTGAGCCTCCCTGGCTGAGGCCTTGTCCTGGCTCACCTCTAATGGGGCAAGGGAGAGGCCTCTTACCTCGTGAAGTTCACAGGGGACCTTATTCCAAGCTTACAATTGGCAGCTGCTGACGTAGAATGTAATCCTGTTCAAATAAAGAGCAGCAATTTGGGAAACACAAAAAGGAAAGAGAAACCAGGGACCCTCGTTACAGGGTCCCGAGACAACTGAGACACGGGATCTCTTCCTACAGTTGCTTTTTCTAGACTGCAGGGAATAGAAGGCAATGGAGTCATTGTTTTTCCATGAAACCAAGTCTTCATTCTCATGGGGGGAAAAAAAATTTTTTTTTTTGACTAAGTGCAACTGGTACGATTCCAACTTCCATCTACTGAAAAGACATCCATTAACTGTGGAACCCTGACTCTACCTTGCCCTCCCCTCCACTGAAGCTGGTTCATAAAGGCTCTCGATTGACAGGCCACTGGGTATGCTTAAAATAGAAAGGAAAAGTCAGTACTGTTGCTCCCCGCGTGTTTGTTAGGTGACCATACCTGTATTTCTAGACATATCTGTGACTAGACAGGTCCTAAAGCAGCATGCTCGGCAGAGGTGGGGCGGGGTGTGGATACCTCAAGAGGTAGAGCACTGGCCTTGAGCCCAAAAGCTCCAGGATAGTACCCAGGCCCAGAGCTCAAGCCCTGGGACCAGCATAAAAACAAAAAAATGAAAACAAAACCAAACGCCCTTTCGTTGCTCCGGGAGGCAGCGTCCATGGCAGTGACCACCCCCGCCGTCTACGCCGCCCACCCCGCTCTCCCATGACGCCACGCTGCGTAGAGCGGACGCGCGTGACCCATGGAAGACGGAATCCGGGGCAGGTCGTGCGTAACTCCGCGGCCTGCATTTTGTTTGCTGAGATCACTCGATCTCGAGGTCGCTGACTGCCATGCCCACGACCCTGACAGAGAGAGCGAAGGCTTCCCGTGAGAGACTGCCACTTCCATCCATACAGCAAGAGAAAACCAATAGGCCAGGGCTTGCTGGCTTGTGCCTGTAACCTTGTCTGCATAGAAGAATAAAATCAGGAAATCTGAGTTCAAAGACAGCACAGGCAGAAAAGTCCATGAGACTCATCTCCAATAAACCAACAAAATGCTGGAAGTGGAGGTATGGCTCAAATGGTAAAGCACTAACCTTGAGCAAAAATTGTTAAAAAGAGCCAAGCAAGAGCAAGGCCCCGAGTTCAAGCCCCAGGAATGGCAGAAAAACAGCAATGACAACAACCACAATAACAAATAATAATATAACACAATCACCAATATAGTGACCCTTGGCTAGAGTACCAACACACTGTGTGGGCGCAACGTAAACATTGCAGACAGAAAACCATTGATAGGAGAGAGTGCTGTGTCTTTCCTTTCCTGATTATTGATACTATTTAATCTGTTAGCAGGCTAACCATGTTCCCAAGTGACAACCTATCAAAATCAATCAAAAACTGAGTTGTGATGTTAAGATGTTGATAGCTTTAAGTATTGAGGAAAAAAAAAAATCACAAGATCAGACTTGAACTGTTCTTAGTCCAATGAACATGTGAAAACTTCCCTAGACATGATGGATTTTCAGGGGACATGAATGGAAAATGAATATTCTATGTGGACTTCAAAAGACATTTGATCCTTTATCTCCACCTTACCAGGTGACCTGCCAGGCCTGGTCTCGGCTTTCATCTTACTCTACAAGCAGAGAAGAAAAAGCCAGGTTACCTGTTCCCTGAGCCCAGATCCTCTAAGTGGAGAAATTATATTTGTCCTGATTACTGAAAATGCAGCCGGCTATTTTTAGGTTGAAGAAAAGTATCTTCTTAGTCCATGTCACTCAAAGGGATGGGAGGGGACTGGGAAAGATGCGGGGGGGGGGGGGACTGTGGAGGGTGGGCGACACTGATCGAGACGCGCCGTGTTAACTGATTTGTGGAGTCAAAACCCCTTTGTACAACGACTTTAAAAAAAATGGGGGGGTATCTCCAAAAATTCTTAGAAGTGAAGTTCAACTAGACATTTCTTAGTCCTTTTACCCCTAATTTGTTATTTCTAAACACCATCAGTCTTTGCAGGTGTCAATTTGTCCAGGTCTCCAATCTTTCCTTTCCCAAAAACTACACTACAAAAAAAATAAGAGACAGCTGACGTTTCTGGGCCTGGCAACTGTCTGGCATGGACTTCCCCAAGATCTTCTCACAGTCAAAAGCCAAGCGCCAGTGGCTCATGCCTGCAATCCTAGTTACTCAGGAGGCTGAGGGTTTTTTTGTGTTTTGTTGTTGTTTTGCCGATCCTGGGGCTTGAACTCAGGGCCTGGGTGCTGTCTCTGAACTTTATTTGCTGCAGGCTAGCACTCTACCACTTGAGCCACAGCACCACCTCTGGCTTTTTCTGTGTTTGTGGTACTGGGGAATCGAACTCAGGGCTCCGTGCATGCTAGGCAAGCACTCTACCATTAATCCACCTTCCTGGCTGGGAGGCTGAGTTCTGAGGATTGGTATTCAAAGCCAGCCTAGGCAGAAAAGTGCCTGAGACTCTTATCTCCAATTAACCACTCAAAAGCCAGAATTGGCACTGTGGCTCAACGTTGGAGAGCACTAGACTTGAGCAAAAGATGTCAGGCCCTGAGTTCAAGCCTCTAACAAATAATAACAAAAAAAAGTGGCATTCTTACTTCCATCTCCAAAATCTCTTCCACTTCTGTTTTCTGTTCAGTTGAATCCATTCAAACCAGAAAAGTGGCAGTCCGCCTTGACCTTGACCTTTCTCCGTTCTTCCCTCCCTACACACAATCTGCGATGCCGACAGGTGCTGTCTTCTCAGTCGACATTTCTTTGAGACCTACTAACTGCCTGTCCTGCCTCGGGCTCATCGCCTGCCCATCAGCCGCACTCTACACCCAATATCGCCATGCCCCCCTCGTTTCCCCAAACAACCTCCAACGGCTCTGCATGTGTTTTAGAATAGGAAGCCTGCCACACATGACATCTGCCATTGCCTTCACTTGCTTTGTGCTAATCATCTCGCTTCCCTACGACAACGTGGACCGGAGCCCTGCGCACAGAGGCGGTACACGCCCGGCCCAGGCGGGGGACAGCCAGGTCCCCGGGAGCCCTCCCAGGCCTTCTGTTCTGCACGTCATAAACAAGCTGTGCGCTCTCTCTCACTCTCTCTCTCTCTCTCTCTCTCTCTCCCCCCACCCCATCTCCATCGCCTTCCTCTACTCCATTAACTTGTTCATCTAGTACTAACACTAATTCAATTGCTTAACCGCAGTGCGCTCTCCGTGCTGAAGAAGTCCCGAGGGCGGAAGGTGTCCTCGCTCACTCCCGCTGCGGAACCCAGCAGAGGAGGCCGGGATTTCCCCCAGCGCCCCTGGGGTGTGGAGGAAACCGCTCAGCATCCAGAAGTTCCTCCTCCTTTCCAGAAACGCCTGCAGCCCTGAGAGCCATCTTCCCATGTGCTTGCTTCACCGAAAGCTATCGAAGGTATAATTTGGTTTTAATTTTCTGTGTTTTAATTTGCCTGTTTCCAAGCTGAATCTAATAAGTGGTAGTAATAGAAATAAGAGGTAGTCTCAAATTTTATCTTAATTGCCTAGAAATTAAAAAAATAATAAGCCAGGATCAGATGGGCTTAGTCTTCATTTTCACAGCCACAAGAATCAATTAGCCATATCCAACATTATTTAGAGCCTATCTAAACAGTGAAGAATCTTTTATAACTTATTTTTATTAAAATGTTACTAAAACTCTCCTATAAAATCTTTTATAACATGTTTTTAAAGAAGCTTCCAAATGGGAAACATCTTTTTGTTTAAATTCACTTACTTTTCTGACCAAATTTTTAAGATTTAAAATATCTTCCACACCCATTTCACTTTCTTTTTACTCATACTGATGTTTATTTTCTTTTAATTCTTATGGCACTTGTTACTCAACAGGTTATGTCCCACCAATTCTTCATTCTAGAATTTCCTTGGGATTAAGATAAGATGATCAGGGGGGCGGGAGGGGGGCATGAGGGACAAGGTAACAAACAGTACAAGAAATGTACCCAATGCCCAACGTATGAAACTGTAACCTCTCTGTACATCACTTTGATAATAAAAATTTGAGAAAAAATAAATAAATAAAAATAAATTAAGTAAAAAAAAAAGATAAAACTCCTTCATAAGAAAGTAACAGACATTTGTAATTATGATCTAAATCAAAGGATCAAATGAAATAGCTAATTGCTAATATAAATAAAGAATCATACCTTGAATAAAAAAAAAAGATAAGATGATCAGACTTAGCAAATAAAATGCAGAAGTTAATTCAAATCTCAGGTAAACAACTTGGGTTTTGTTTCTTAGGCATTTTTTTTCTAGTATAAATATGGTCCCTGCAATACCTTGGGCATACTTATACTAAAAGTTATTCAGGCACTTAAAAAACACAGCAGAATTCTTCTCTCACTGGTGGAGGGGCTGGAAGTCTGGCCTGGGGCAGCGGCAGGGCTGTGTACTGCAGTCTTTGGGGGCAAGGGGAAGGCGGGCGGGGCCTTCTTTGATCTCCCAGGCCTGGCTATGGCTGCTCTGCTCTGAGATCTCTGCCTCAGTCTCCCCTGAGGTTCTCCCGTGAGTTTCAGCTCTGGGGATTTGATTTCTTGTCCATCCCATTCATCCTGGTATTTTCTATCTGGAGATTTAAGTACATCTGGAAGATTCTTTTTTTTGGAGGGGGAGGGTGGGGGGGTGGTTTAAGGACATGAAGGTAAATTGAGGGGACGAGTGTTTGAAACTATTACAGAGGAGAATGACTAAAGCTCTAACTCCCGCGGAGGGTGATGGGTTCAGGATGTAGCTACACCACGCTGAGCACCGAGAGAGACACAGCCATGGAGGGGGGTCCAGGCCGGCTTTACCCTCTTCCCGCTTCCCCCGTTCCCCCTCCCCCCCACCCCACCCAGCTTCCCACCATGGACACGAGAGAATGACTGGTGAGAGACATACAGCGTTTTCAACTTAACTCGTTAATAGCCATTCAAAAAGTCAATCCACGGATCTCTCTTTCTTGGTAGCAGGCTCGGGGCTTGAACTCAGGGCCTGGGTGCTGTCTCTGAAGTCTGTTTGCTCAGACCTAATGCTTGCCAGTGGGGCCACAGCTCCACTTCCCGCTTCTTGCTGGTCAAGTGGAGATCACAGTCTGGCAGACGTTCCCGCCCAGGCTGGCTTCCTCGGTTCTCAGCCTCCTCAGTAGCTAGGATAGCAGGCATGAACGAGCCACCCGTGCCCGCCTCAAATGAATTTTTGTTTCTGTAACATCTCCATCAACATAGAGGAGAATAGTATTGCTAAGTAAGAATTTGGGGGGACAATGATCAAAATTCAAGTGATGACAGTCTTAGAAATGTGTGTCGAGCTAATGTAAATCTATACGATCCTCGGAGGGTTCGCAGGACACCTGGCAACACTGATTCAGAACTTAAGAGGAGCTGGCCACAGGGAACGGCCTAGGACGTGGCTGGCTTTCGCCTGCATGGCGTTTGCCGTGGCCCTGCTGGGGGCGCCGGCGGCGGCAGCCAGGCCCTTGTGCGAGCGAGCCCAGCTCCCCGACTCAGCCCCACCCCAGGCTTCCCAGCCAGAGGCGGCCGAACATGGCAACAAGACCTGCTGCGGTAGAAGGGCGCGTGCGCGCAGAAAGATTCCCGGGATAGATGGCATCTGTGTTGAGTGCCAGCAGATGCCCAGCCGGCCGGCCGGGAGTCGACTTCCAGGGCAAATAACACGGGACGGTCCCAGTGCTCCTTCTGAGCAGTGGCGGCGCGGGCCAGGGCGGTGGACAGGAGCCGGGTCCCTGCCGGGCCTAACGACTCACAGTCCACAGTTTGGATTTCCCCGATGGCAATAGGAGAGCGCTGCTGTTGCTGGGCTCACGCCTCTGATCCTTGCTATTCCCGAGGCTGAGACCCAAGGACCTGGGTTCAAAGACAGCCCAGTCAGGAAAGTCTGTAAATTCTTAACACCCCCCCCAAAAAAAAAAGCTGGAAGTGGAACTGTAGCTCAAAATGGTAGAGTGCTAGCCTTGAACAACAACAACAAAAAAAAGCTCAGGGACAGCACCCAGGCCCTGAGTTCAAGCCTCGGGACCAGCACCAAACATAAAAGAGCGATTCATCAACTGTAACCTGATTTGCTGGAAGGTCACTTCTTTGTACAGCTACTTAAGGATAGTAAAAATATAATTGTGCAGGTGGGTTGGGCGGGTTGTTGGATGGTGTGGGGGGAGGGCAGTGGAAATCGTTCCGAGTTGAACCGCCTGAAGTCACAGAAAAGATGCAAAGATGACGCCAGCCGTGTCAGGGCCAACGTGTTCACAGTGACAATCCCCGAGCAAGGCCTCGTGCTCCCTGCAACACAAGGACCGGAATTAAAGGCCTGGACAAGCTAAGCAAGCGAAGCGATAGGGTTCCCCCTCCCCAGGCATGAGGAGGGGCGGGAGAGGAACCCACCACCAGGGCCGGGACCCAGAGCTTCCTTCTATGACTTCGCAGGGACTTAGTGTGCAAATGAATGTTCACAAGCTCAGGTAGGACAAAAAGAACGTGGAGCTTAGAATATACAGAACTCATTGTGGGAGGGAAGGAGGGAGGGAGGGAGGGAGGGAGGGAGGGAGGGAGGGAGGAGAGAGAAAAGAAAAATACTTATATAAATTGTGTTACCTATTTTTTCATTATGTTGCCTTGAACTGTAGTCAGAAAATGGTAATTGCATCTTATTTTACTGAAAGTAAGTTAGGCACATGCAGATCTGCTCTATTACTCTTGTGGTGGTAAGAAAAATACGAATGGAAAGAATTATACCTTTGAAAGTAAGGGGAAAAAATAATCACATTTAAGGTGCTCTGAGTTACATTTTAGGCCTGTACTTTGGTTTATATTGGATTAAGCAACAATGTTTTATCAGCTCTTAGTCACTGTTAAATGTAATAAGATTATAGATCATTTAAGGTGTTTCATTTAATTATGCAGCCTTCTAATTAAAAATGAGCCCTTAGATAGCACATTAGAATCTTTCTCAGAAGGTAGTAATATACCTGGTTCGTATTTGCTAAACATTACCAAGTATTTAAACTTGAGGTTGCAGAAAACTTTTTCACATTTTCCTTTTCATCTTTACCATAATCCTTCCAGGCTTATCGTTAACCTTTTGTAATTAAGACATTTATGAAATCTTGTGAATCACCAGGTTCCGTCATCACGCAGAGGGCAAAGGCGGGGGTTCACCAGCCCCTTGCAGTTCAGTGCCCTGTGTGCTTGCTTAGAATCTAGATCTTTCCCTGCACCTCGCATGCAATGGGCCATTCTCCACGAATCTTCAGAATTAAATTGGAACTGTTTCATAGCTACAACTATCTTTTTTTCCTGCGAACACATTCCCCAGTTATATGTGAAGGAACATGTATAACTAGCAGAAGGAAACAATATTCTTTAAATAATCCCAATCTTCTTCCCTTGCTTTTCCCACTCCACACTAGCGATGAGACTCGGAGACAATGCCTTCCTTCCTTTCCATCTCTCCAGTTCTCGCGTTCCGCACATCTGTCTGTGAGGAGTCCCATCTTCTTGCGTTCCGCACATCTGTCTGAGAGGTGTCCCACCTTCTCGCATTCCGCACATCTGCAAGATGTTGCTCAGCGCTCCAGCGCGGAGTGAGGCCGGCAGCCTCTGTTCTGGAAGAAGTCACGGTCTCAAGTCCTCACTGAAAGCCTCTCGGAAACATTTCCACTTTGGAACTTCACTGTTGTGTACAAGCCACCTGAACGGTAACAAAGTACACGAGCAAGGGTATGTACTCCAGAGACGATGCCTGTCACTACAGACACACAGAGAAAAGACCTACAGTGTTTCCGAAAATCCAAATCATAAGAGATCAACTACTGGGATTTGAACTCAGGTCCTTACACTCTCACTTGGCTTTTTCACTCAAGGTTAACATTCTACCACTTGAGCCACATCTCTATTTCCATTGGCCTTTTGCTGGCTAATTGGAGATGAGAGTCTCACAGACTTCTCTTCCCAGCTGGCTTCGAACCAATATCCTCCGGTCTCAGCCCCCTGAGAGCACCGCGTGAGCTCAGAGACTCAGTCCAATCTCCCTCTCCATCTTGGTCTGGTGTGATCATGAGAACAGTCAAGTTCTTCTCCAAAGGGAGCTTTCCGGAGATTTAGGCTGATGGCAGGAAATCAGCGTCCCTTAGACAACCACGGGCGCTGGGCAAGTCAAGCTAGGAGAGATTTACGGATGTGCTGGCAAAAATGCAACCATTTTACTCAAACCATTCTGATCCTCGAAATAGCTAACACTTTACACATGAATCATTTATGAAAGCTCCAGTACCCTTTCAATAACGTAATTGAGACTGAATCCATGACAGCATAAGAGGGGAACAAAAGGAATGTACTTCAAATTCCTCTCATTTCAACATGAATTATCACATGGTTTTGATTTAAGGTGATCTAATAATCATTCCAGTTCACTGCAACACGCCAGCTAACTGCCTGCCTTTACCCCGCCAATGTGCTTCTCAAAACTTGGAGTTCAAAGTAGCTTGAACAAACTCAGCTAAGCCAAGACCTAGTTTAAATACGTTAAAAGTAAATGTGATCAGATATTGGCACATTTCTTTTCTAAAATACATTTTCATTCTAGATCAAAGGGAAGACTTAAGTACAAACAAGAACTGAAGTCAACAAACCTGACATAAACCAAGTGGACTATCATTTGTATTTACTGTGTCCACATGACCTCTCTTGGACCTCTGACATTCTTCTTTAAGTGTATGTGTGCTGGTTAATGGCTCCTGTTAGGGAGAAACGACACTATTGAGTTGGAATTCTCTCTCACAGGGCTGTGAACAGAGCGGAATGAAAGCAGCTCCTAATAAATAAAACAAAGCAACTTCTAATAAATAAAACAAATCAAAACAAACCAGCTTTCTAATAAATAAAACAAATCCAAAGGCTATGGAAATCAGGCTCTCTGCCCAGCCTCCTCCTGGCTGTGTTTCAGGCTCTCATTCTTACCCCTCACCATGTCCGAGTGAGATTAGACATCCAGTTTCCACCAGCAGAACGCTGTCCTCTGAATTTACTTACTGTGTATCTCATTTATCTCACTCCACAAGCACAGACACTTGTTTATGTGTGTTTTCCTGCCTAGATTATTGAAATCCCCTGAAGTATGTATCTGTGTATGTATAGGTATAGATACAGCTATTCTCACTAGCTTGTAAATTATACACTCAAAGTCATGTCCAACTTGAAGAGCTATGTCTTGTTTATTAAGGAAAGTAGAGAAGGAGTTGGAGGAAATGAGCACCAGAACGGAGTTCCTGAGCAAGACAGAGGGAGCCAATACACATGTAAGAGCTCCTTCTAGCAAGGATGGTGGTTGACACCTGTAATCTCAGCATTTGAATGCCAGGGGCAGAAAACGGCAAGTTCAAAGCCACGTAGGGGCTTCAAAGCACGATCTGCTCTCACAAAACGAAACAAAATGTACACAAAGAAAAAAATGTTCTAGAACATTCTCCAGCGCTTGCTGACCTTTCCGCTGTTTTACTTGTCCTTGACTGTGAGTCAGAATCACAGAGGCAAAGCCCCTGTCACAGAGAGGAATAACGCAGGCCCCAGGCCCTGCCATGGCAATGAAAAGCAACCGTAGCCTGCTCCAAGGAGCCGAGCGCCGCCGCCGGCCGTCCACACCCCTTCTAATCACATTCTAATTCCCATCGCGGCTAACCTCTGACCCAATAACACGGGCGTTCCAGGCTCTGGAGTCCGAGCTCCTTCCGGAGTAAAGCAGCCCACCCCCTGCGGTGCTCCCATCCTGAAGTGCATCCACTGCCCCAGACTCCCCTCGCATTTTCTCTCCCAAGTGAAGCCAAGGCCGCATTCCTCCTCTGCCAGCTGCAGGCTGGACATCAACCACCTGCCCGCTCAGCGCATTGCAGGGTAGCGCATGCGCTCTCCAAATGCACCACCAAATGCTGCTCCAGCAAATGTTCACCGATCCTCTACTCTCCAAGACAAACTTGCTTCCCAGAACCTAACTGAAACTCACTGTTAGTTTTAAGAGAAAGCACTGATTGCCGCGTACGTTAGGTTGGTGGGATGTAGCTTTCTCACGGTGACACCTGAAGGTGAGGGAGAAATGGCAGCTGGCAGGAAACATGGCCACCCAGAGCCGGGCACCGTGGTGCGAGTCGCCACTCACCCAGACCCCGGCTCGCTCTCCAGTCGCTGAGCACAGAGTTCCCTTCTCCACCTTCCTCTTCACAAACTTACACAGCAAAGAAAGCTTTCTCCTTTGTGTGCGCCAGTACTGGAGCTAGAACTCGGGGCCTGCGCCCTGTTGCGCACCGCTTTTGCTCAGCGGCCCGCGCTCTACCACTCGAGCGCAGCACCACGCCCAGTGTTTTTATTATTAATGGGAGATGAGCATGGACTTTCCTGCCTGGGCTGGCTTTGAACTTCCATCTCAGCCTCCTGAGGAGCTAAGATTATAGGTTCTCAAGTGACCGTATATTGGAGAAGACATGCGTACCTCTGGCTGGGTTTGTAAACAAGGAGCTATATTCCCGCCATGCTAAATGCAAGCTCTCTGTTCATCATGTAAGTGGAAAAGTCAGAGGAGGAGGTGGACACAGAGGGATGACTCCAAGGGGCTAGAAATTTCTACACAGTCAAGAAAAGTTACCTTGCACAGGAAAGATCTGCCTAGAGTACTTATAGCTCATCCAACCAACACTTTATTAACATCACTGCAACCTCCTCCCCCCACCCCAATGCCTGGCAGAGCGGTTTAAATGCCCGGCTTACAGTTCCAGAGGTCTCGCCCGGGGCTGCTGCCTCCGCTGATTCTCGTCAAGGCAAGCAGCGCATCAACAAGGGACGTGAAGTCCGTCACCTTGTGGGCCAGGAAGCAGAGACACAGCTATAACCTTCCAAAGCACGCCTCGAGGGACCTCTTCCAGCTGAGCCCCGAGTTTCTAGCACCTCCCAAAAGAGTACCCCCAGCTGGAGACCAAGATTTGAGGGGGGTACTTTGTATCCAGACCTTAAGAAACCCCGACCCCAGAGGGGCAGCGGTCAGGGCACGCATCCGTGACCCCAGCGATGTGAGAGGCCGAGGAAAGAGGACGACAATCAAAGGCCAGACTGGGCACCAAGCGGGAGACCGTGTCTGTAAAGGAAATGAACAGTAAAAGGCTCAAACGATGAGGCCTTGAGTTCAATTATTAGCACTGAAAATAGATGATAGATTGATTGATTGATTGATATTGGTTGATGATTGATGGTTGGAGAGACACATGGATGGACAGATGTCTAGATAGATTTATAATATTGCTTTCATAAAAGGTAGAGTGCTTTATGAGAGGCCACAAATAAATAAGAAAATACCAGTGTGATACAATGTCGTGATAAAAATAAAACACAGGACGGCTGTATAAGCAGGTTCCTTTCGTGCGGAGAGGCCTCCGGTTTGGCAAGCACTTTTGGGGGGATGTGAAACCAGGACAAATGTTTGGGCAATAAATGAACTGGCAATCTGTCCGTTGCTCACGTGTGGGCTTTCAGGTGAAGCACAGGTGCTCAGCGTCAGGAAGAACTCCGCCACGCACTTGCAGGTAGGAGAGGCAAAAAGCAAGGTGCTACCCCGCACAGGTCGACTCAGCAGAATGAGGCTGTGGAGGCTCGTTCGCCGTCAGGGAAAGCCTCCACCCCTGGCTCGCCTCAACACCCAGACAGAGGAACGCGGCCAGGAAACACCTTCATCAGCTTGTATAACCCGTTCCGGTGGAATCGAGACATCTCTGCTTTCTTCTGCTTTAATATTCGGTGGGGTTGCTTCTCCCTGGCTGCTTCCTTTTTAACTTTTTTTTTTTTGGACTTCCATTATCTTTAAGTAGGTGCACAAGGGAGCTGTCATTTAACAAAGCTGTAACTTGGGGAGGAGGGGGACCAGGGTCTCAAACCAACCGTGGCTACTGCTTTTCAAAAGTCCAAGAAGAAAGAGACAGGGGCCCAGCGGAAGAGCGCTGAGCAAGCCTTGCAGCGGGCAGCCGGCTGAGGGAGGAAGAGCCATGCGGTTGAAGGCTAGAAGGCAAGGCCTTTGAAGTCATCATTTTTTGCTGTAAGCTGAAAATAGGAAAGCGTCATACAATAAAGCTTCGCTCTGATCTCCGATTTTGCTGCATAGCAATAACGGTGTGAGGACAAGTAAAGAATTTTCCAATCAAAAATGCCGATGAATTATAACTCTCTTCCTCAGGTAAATTACAAGCGAGCTTTTCTCTCAGCACCACAAATTCTATGCAATAAATTCAAAAGTGAAGTCTCTCTTACCTCTCTAATCCTCTACAACTCTCTCTCCTGGTAAAATACCAGCAAAAAGGAAACATCTCTGACTGCCTAAAACAACAACTACAGGTTAGCTCTCAAACTAAAGTCACTGAAATGGATCTTTCTTATCAAAAATTAAATTAGAGTACGTTAAAGCAACTCTTTCCCAGCACGAAAGCATCTCGTAAAATGGTAGTGAATCTGCTACAGGTTTCCTACTGCTAAATCCAAATCAGACATGCGGATTAAAGAAACCAGAATCCAGTCTTGACAATTATAATAGAAACTGTTCCCAGAATTTGATTGGAAAATGGAATGATATCAAAAGAATATTTATAGAATAAAATAAATCCAAATGTCTCACTTAACTAAGGTCGTAGGTTGTTGTGTTTGTGTGTATATGCCGGTAATGGGGCTTGAACTCCAGGCCTGAGCACTGACCTTCAGCTTTTTTCACTCTCAGCTGGAACTCAGCCACACTTGAGCCACACCTCAGCTTACACCTTTTTGGGGCTTTAATTGCAGATAAGGGTCTCAAGGATTTTCCGGCCTGGGGTGGCTTCAAACTGTGATTCTCA